>NC_056737.1:557455028-557693346 GCF_019279795.1 Protopterus annectens | reverse complement strand
ATTGCCAGGTAACCCATGCGGGTGGAAGGGTGTGAGTGTAGGCCATAGGAGTGAGCTGCGATTGCCAGGTAACCCATGTGGGTGGACGGGAGGTAGCTGCGGCTCTTAGCTTGGGTGTTACCTCAGGAGAACTCTATATGTTGTACCTCAGACTACAATTTTGCGGAGCACGTGCTGCCTAGAACCGGCCAGTCCTTTAGTCAGCAGCACTGCTGGAGCTCTAATGAGCCACTACAGGAGTTAGGAGCTGCAAGGGGAAGAAGGGTAATCTTGGGGAGGGCAAACTGATCTGTCCTACTGTAACTGGAAAGGTATTTTGTTTCTTGACTTATGGAAGATATACATTTGGAAAGAAATGTTCATGCAGCATGTAAGTAATTACTACCCTGGCATAGCGTGGGATGATATGCACGACAAGCCACGATGCTTTGCTAGGGACGGCTTGCACCTGTCACCCCTGGGCTTTCGGATATTGGCAAAGGCTCTTGCTACCCCCATAGTGCCTTTTTTAGGCAAGGCTCAAAAGACAAACCCACCTCCATAGGTATCACAAGGGATAAGAAACTAAGAGTAATGCTACTCAACGCTAGAAGTCTAAACCTCAAGATGCACGCACTCGAAACTCTACTTAGCATGGAGAACATCGATATCTGTGCAGTAACAGAAACCTGGTTCAGGACTCCCGAGAGCACCCCAGCACTACCAGGTTATACCTCATACCATGCTTTTCGGCCCCAAAACTTGGACCAAACCACAAAAGGAGGGGGAGTATTGATATTCATCAAAGATACCCACACCTCCAGGTTGGTGGCAAAGCACGAAGCATCAGAGACTATCCATGTGCAACTAACAGTGGGTAAAACTGCCTTCCAGTTTATAGCCTGCTACAGACCACCCTCCCAAACCCAGGAACCCCACTCGGCCTTCCTGAGAACACTGGAAAATATGAAGGTCTCTCCGAACACCATTATATTGGGTGACTTCAACTACCCAAACATAGATTGGGAGCATTACTCTAGCTCCAACACCCTTGCCCAAAGGTTCCTAGAATTCATAAACTCAAATGCTATGGAACAACTTGTTACCACTCCCACAAGAGGGGAAAACATACTGGACCTGATCATCACCAACATGGGGACTCTATGCTCCAGACCAGAAGTGTATCCCTCACTGGTAAGATCAGACCATAAACTGATCTCACTGGATATTCACATCCCGACCCCACCCTCTACCCAGAAAACCACAGTGAAAAACTTCTCTAAAGCAAATTTCACACTCCTCAAAACCGAGGTGGAATCCTTTAAAGCCCCCGGGCCTGTGGAAAATACGGCCCAGACCGCAGAATCCTTTATAAATGCATTCTATGAACACCTTCAGGAATGCATGGATCATGCAATCCCAAATAAAACCAAGACCCAATCCTCCAAAGGCAGATGACCTGTCTGGTGGACCCCAGCCATAAACAAACTATACAATAGAAGGAGGAAGCTACTACATCAGGGGTGGGCAAACTTTTTGATTCGTGGGCCACATTGAGTTCTAACATTTGACAAAGGGGCCGGAACAGGAGCAGATAGATGGCATGCTTTGAAAACATCACCTCACTGGGGGAAAAATACACATCTTGGGATATGGAGAAAACATGTGCTTTAATTTCCAATGAAAATGAAGAAAAGCATTACAATAAAATCTCTGACTTTGAAATGAGTCTTTAAACACTGAAAATCAAATAAATGACCATTTTATTTTAAAGCACTGAAAGTTCCGTTATCCTTCAGGATATCACCATCACTCTCCTCCTGACTGTCTTTTTTTTCAAAAACGGTAGGAGATGCAGATGTACTTGTCCTGTTCCTTTTATTCAATTTGTTTCCCAGGTGCCAAAAGTCAACAACAACCAGTGCAAGGACGAAACAGTTGCAGCAAGTCAGTCTGTGAAGCATTATATTTGATCTGCGCGCACTGTTTATTTTAACAACGTGAGTATCACGGAGACACACACATTTTAATGGGAGCAGTGTTGTTGGTCTCCTTTTTTAGCCAGCGCATCAAAGTCTGGAGTTAGTTTTGTTGTGGCGACTCTCAGGATGGATCTGAGGTGTAGGTCTGTTAACTTGGATCTGTGGCTGGCTTTGTTGATGTTCATGACGCTGAAGGTCTGTTCACACACGAAGGTAGAGCCGAACAAAGCCAACATCATCTGCGCTTTTCGCCTTAGATTTGGAAACGCGGCATCATTGAGTGAAGCATAGAAGTCATTTAGTTTCAAAGAGCTGAACTTCTCTTTTAAGGCAGGGTCGGACTGAAGGTCGATCAGTTCGAGCTGAAGCTCCTCTGGAGCTGTTTCGGGGTCTTGTGACAAAAGGCCACCAATTGAAGTGACTTGTCAATTTTGTCGAAATCCAAAAACCGACGGCAGAATTCTCCGTGCAGTGCATCCAGTGACTCACTGTATTTCTTTACTTTTGCTCCGGCCTCTTTCAGCGTGGCTAGTCTAGGAAAATGAGTGAATGACTTGCTCAAAATCTGCCTGGAGAATAAAGCCAGCTTGTATTTGAAGGCTTTCACTTTTGTGTACATGTCATGCACAAACTGCTCCTTCCCCTGCAGTTTCACGTTGAGCTCATTCAAGTGTGAAAATACGTCCATAGCAAACGCAAAGTCATACATCCAGCTCTTGTTGCTCAGCTCAGGAAATTCATCAGTCTTCCCCTGCCGCTCCAAAAACACGCCAATCTCCTCTTTGAGCTCCCACACTCATTGAAACATTTTGCCCAAACTCAACCAGCGGACACGGGAGTGATAAAGCAGGTCCTGGTGATCCGCATCAGTTTCCTCCAGGAACGCAATGAACTGACGGTGCTGAAGTCCCCGTGCGCGTATGAAGTTGATGAGTTTCACTACAGGATTCACAACATGATTCAGCTGTAACACCGATTTACATAGAGATTCCTGGTGGATGATGCAGTGGAGGAAAATGACATCCTGGTCAGGGTTTTCATCTTTCACTTTATTCTGGATTCTCCTCAGCAGGCCAACGTTTTTTCCCATTAAATTCGGAGATCCATCTGTGGTGACGTTAACAAGCCTACTCCAGGGAAGCTTCATGTTTTCAATGGCAGCAGACACCCATTCAAACAAGTCCTCTCCCCGTGTTTGTCCTTTCAGAGACTCCATTGTCAAAAATTCCTCCGTTATTTCAAAAGTTTCGTTGATTCCTCGGATAAAAATGAGGAGCTGAGCAGTGTCTTTGACATCGTTGCTTTCATCCAGTGCTAAAGAATAAAAAGTGAATGACTTCGCCTTTTTGTTTAATCTGCTGGTGATATCTTCATCTATTAGTTCCACACGGCGAGTCAATGTCCGCCGTGATAAACTGATTTTCTCAAATTTGTCTTTGGTCTCCAGGCACAAAATACCTGCTGTCTCTACCATACATTCTTTTAAAAACTTGCCCTCAGACAGTGGTTTACTGGCCTTTGCTATTTTGAATGAAAGCATAAAACTGGCCTTGGTACTTGACTCTTGAATGGCAGTTTGACGGTGAAAAAAACTTTGCTGAGCCTTCAAATTAGCTGCCACCTTCTCAGCAGCAGCTTCCCGTTCTTTTGTTGAGAGCTTGCTAGCATAATTAGCGTGCTTTGTGGCAAAGTGATGACTAATATTATACTCTTTAAAAAACGCCACAATTTCTTGGCATATCAGGCAAACAGCAGATGATCGGTGTTCAGTGAAAAAATATTTAGTTGTCCACTCCTTATTGAACACTCGACATTCTCTGTCCACTTTCCTTTTCTTGGGTCCGCTCATCTTCATAGAGGTCGGTGGGTCAAAGGGTAAAGTGCAAACGTGGAGTAATAGGCCTACGCTTCACCTCAACAAAGCCAATATATCTAGAGTTCGCCATCTAGTGAGGAAATATCAGAATTGCAGGGGAAATAAAACATTAACAAGGTTAATTTATTAAATTTTTTCAAGTTTGGCGGGCCGAATCAAAACGTTTAACGGGCCGCATGTGGCCCCCGGGCCGTAGTTTGCCCATGCCTGTACTACATGATAGAGCAAAATCCCAAAAAGGGAAGGCATCGCTGATCAGTATTAGCAAAAAACTAAGGGCACTCATAAAATCGTCAAAGGCCAGCTTCGAGAGAAAAATTGCACAGGACACTAAAGATAATCACAAGGCTTTCTTTAGTTATGTTAGGAACCTGGGTGGGAATTCACAGATATGTTCAGAATTAGTCCAAAATGACAAAAAATACACTGATCCCACAGACATTGCCAACATCCTAGCTAACAGGTTCAGCGCAAACTTCTCCCCCCTCCCCACCAAAAGGGCAAATATCTATCCCAGCAGAGTGCTGCCCCCCCGACATCTCAGATGCTCAGGTGGGAGCCGCCCTCTCCAAAGCAAAAAACACAGCATCAATGGGACCAGACGGTGTCCCAGGCTGCGTCCTACATGAACTCCAAGAAGAGCTAAACCCAAACATAAAACTACTGTTCAATCTCAGCCTTACTACAGGATATGTACCCAAAGAGTGGCGTACAGCAACAGTGGTCCCTCTCCACGAAGGTGGTGCCTCAACGGACCCTGGAAACTATCGCCCCATAAGCCTGACTAGCTTGGTCTGCAAAGCTATGGAAAGGATCATTATGAACCTCATAAATAAAGATATTGGGGACCTACAGACACTGGATCCTACCCAGTTTGGCTTTGTTAAGGGCAGATCCTGCCTCTTAAACCTGGTTGACTTCTTTGAAACAGTCACCAAGGCCATTGACGAAGGGAAGGTGGTCCACACAGCCTATCTGGACCTCGCAAAAGCCTTCGATACAATACCCCACTGGCATTATAGATAAGCTCACCAGCTTAAATATAAACCCCTATGTCACTAGATGGGTTGCAAACTGGCTCAAGGACAGAACCCACATGGTTAGAATTGCTATAGCCATGTCAGACTCCAAACCAGTTACAAGTGGCATCCCACAAGGCTCAGTCCTGGGACCTCTCTTGTTTGGTATATATTTCTCGGAGGTACAGGCCAACACGGAAGGACTGTGGCTGACCAAGTTCGCAGATGACTGCAAACTGGGTGCCATAATCGACTCTCCAGCTGACACAAGCATCCTCCAAAAGGGCCTCATAGAAACAGACAACTGGTGCCAGAGCCATGGCCTCAAGCTAAATGCCAAAAAGTGTATAGTCATCCCCTTTGGCAAAACAGTGCCCACAAATTACCACATAGGTGGTAATCCATTAAGTACAGAAGAAGTCATTAGGGACCTGGGGACCCAAGTTGATAGCAATCTCTCATTTTACAACCACGTGGCCAAAGTGGTTAGAAAAACATTTTATATAGCCCACCTAATCATGAAGGGATTCACATCTAGATTAGGGGAGGTCATCGTGCCTCTTTACTCATCCCTCATCAGGCCCATAATCGAGTACAATGCCCCTTTTGGGATGTACCTTACCAAACACCTGCAGCAACTGGAAAGACCCCAAAAGTACCTCACCAAGAGGATCAAAGGGCTCAAACAGATGCCATATGCTGCCCGGTTAAAGAAACTCCAGCTCTACTCAGTGGCATACCGACTGCTCAGAGGTGACCTGTGCCTGACGTATAAGGCCATGTCTAACCTGGAATTAAGGGACATGCTGCACCTCAAAAAATCCAAATCCCATCGAGCTACACGCTCGAGAGACTTGAACCTCAGCACTGAAATAAATATGACATGCTGGAGGGACAGATTCATATCCCAGAGGCTCCCTTCACTATGGAATAAAATCCCAGTCCAGGTTAGGCAGAGTCCCTCATTGACTCTCTTCAAGAGGAATCTTGATGAGTGGATGGGAGATCATAGGTTTACCCCGGGTATCACTTCTGTGTCACTGTTAGACAGAGGCACAGTATACTAACCTCGAAAAAGGGCATACCAAAATTAATTTAAAATGGGTGGCGAAAGCCAAACATACTCTGGCTAGGCTTATAAATGCCATAGGGCAGATAGCCTAGTATGAACCTATGAACCTATGAACCTATATACTTGAAAGTGCTCTGTTCAGAGATCAGCAATATGAAGGGGTGTGGCTTGGTCAGCAGTGTTAATGTGGGTGTGGCTTTCTGAGGGGGCAGCAGTCTGGGAGCTGTGAGTACAAATTTGAAAATCCTGGCTACACCCCTGTGTTGAGATAGCTTGCATATTTTACTTATTTGCTCATAGTCATTTCTACAGCAGCCTTAGAGGCAACATCTGAGGTGGAGATTCTTTGTACTAGCAAAAGATTAACTGGTAGAAACAGGAGAACAACAGGAAGAGGTCAGAATGACCTGTACCATAACTCATGCTAATGATTTTTTTTTCTAAGCACAAAAGTACATCAAGCACAGATGGGGAATTGGAGAACGGACAGAGAAAATTCAGTATATGACTGGAAATGTTTATATTATTACAATACAAGAACACTATTATGCTTATATATTTATGTTTCAAGTGCACAGTTACAGTGGATATGGGGTTTGGGGTTATTGTACCATATATACGTCATACATTACATAATGCATACTTAATACTTTTAAGGTATATAAAGAGCTGCTTTCTAAAGTTCTGTGGGGATCGTATTGCAATTTTCTGTGATTCTCTTTATGAGTACTGCAATAAGTTCTTTTTTGTGCTGCCATATATCTTGTCTGTTTTCTTACTATTTGTTTTTATACCTCAAGACTCCAAAAGAAAGAAAAGGACAATATACTAGAATACAATTCTAGCATTAAAAAAGGTGTATTTCCCTTCCTTTACCTGTTAGAGGGATTTTCCAGTACCCATTTGTCATCTCAAATTTTGTAAGAATATTGATTTTCCTAACATTTCAATGAATTTATCTACCCTAGATATTGAATAGCTGTCTAGGTTTTAATGTATGTGCTGCTTTCAAAAATGATTAGCGAGCCTGGTTGTTCTGTCATGCATTGGGACGAGTAAAGATCAGATGTCCGTTCACTTTCGAGTACTTCATCTTGCTCAGTCTTTGTGACTCTGGTATTGCTCAAGGTTTGGACACAAATAGGTGATGCGCTGTTTCCATGCTGCTCTTTCTTATTCTGTATAATAAATCACTTTGCAACTCAAAGTATTGATAAAAAGTGTGAATGTTGTGTTTGACTTCCTCCATTACTACACTTGTTATATTTTTCTTGTTCTGTCCACCAAATCTGGAATTTCCTAAGGTCAGAGTCTTATGAAGTTAGAAGGCTTTGTCTGCAGCTCATTCTTCACAGTCAGTGATATATCTCAGTGCCTAATTCTTCTAGAAAATGCAAATCAGACTCAAGTCTAAGTTATTCTCTCTATCTCTTTCTATACCTTATTCATTTTTCTTGTTCTTTCCTTTATGAACCTGATGCATAAGACCCTGCTTTTTCCTGTTTAAGTTTTCTGTGTTTAGCTTAACGGTAATCTCATCCACGCTCTGCTTAAGGTTATTTTCCTCTGTCTGTCCAAGATGAAGTGAACACCACTGTCACAATTCATTTTCTTCTCTCAGGTATTCTCTTTCTGTGAAGGGTTTATCCTCAGTTTTAGTTTTTCTGTTACCTGCTAAGGACCTTCTTGCGTTTGAGGTTTCTGTCTCACACTGACAGAATTAGGTTTAGACCTCTGAAAAGGGCTGTTTCTTTTTCTTTAACAATTATAGTATAGCATTTCTTATTGTTAAGATTCTTTTTTTCAACAATCAGTTCTTGGTTTGAAATCTCCGTTTCTGGGATCTTCCATTTTATCTTGACAGAAGGTTTAGAATCTCACTCAAATTCTACATTTTATATACTTAACTTCTTTACCCTGGAATACACCAATACAGCAAATGAATCCATCCCTTCGGTTTTACTTTCTACTCCCTGTTCTGCAAATCGTTCATGCTACAATGGCACTTCTACCATCTGCTTTGTAAAATTTTCTGGCTGTAGTAGTTTATTGTGTGTTCTGCAACAGGGGTATGCAAACATTTCTCTAACTGGTTTATGCTCGCTCTCTTATAGTCAGTAGTCTTAGTCAATGTCTATATATTTTGGGATTTCTAACAATATCTTTGATTTTTATTGGATTTATACACTCTTTTGAATGTGTCTGGTGGTTCCTCCTTTCCAGGTTAAGCAAAAGTATATTTATAGACTTATTCACTTGCTGGTATTCCTCTGCACACTGATTAGGTTGTCTTTCAAAAGGATTACCCTCTTCTCAGTGCCTCTGTAAATCATTAGAGTGGGGAAAATAGTTAGCTTCCATCATATCATGTTAAAATACGAAGAGCAACAATAGGATGGACTGTCTTTCCAAACAAAGTTTATATTTCTTATTGGGTAGTGGGATATCGTTTCTTGCCTGTCTCTATGAATACAGATTACTTTACAGATTCTTCTTACACACACACACACACACACACACACACACACACACACACACACACACACACACACACACACACACACACACACACACATTCTGCTCCCTTTTTACGTGTAACTGTAGTGTGTAAGTCTAGCAGGCCTTGCAGCTCCATGCCATCTTAATTATGCATTAACACAACAGCAGAAAGCTAAATCAAATCTTCTGGGAAACAATTTATTCATTCCTTAGACATAAAGATATGAGCATTACCATTGCTACTACAAAATCTAGGTGTCTGACCCCATTTTTTCCATGTTTGAACAGAATAAGCCTGCAGCTGATATTTTGTGTCTGATATCAGAAAGTGTCACAAGTTTTGCAATAGATTGAGATTGTTCAATTTTAAACACAGTTTCCTTACATAACAATTTCTATACAAGCTTGTGTCAAATTATACTACAATAAAACTTTCAGCATTCTTAGGGTCAGTTTGCAATAGCAAATTTCTTAAAGTAGCAGTCTAAACACATTTAAAGCTATCATTGGCTAATGCTAATGCTAATATTTCTATCATTTTATTTTACTATGATGACACTGAGAATCTATCCATAGTTTAAGAACATTCCTTATATCAAGTAACTGAACTCTTACCATTCTGCTAAGAGACAATGTCCAACTCCGAAATGTTTGAGCCTGTGTCTTAGAGTTAACAATAGCTTGAGCTACCAGTGCTTTTTTTAACCTTATCAGGGTTCTGATATTCATTCCCCTTCCATTACCATGAAGGCCCTTAATGATTTGCTGGTTAGCTGTGCTGAGAAAACACTAGCCCAGTTCTCCTAGTCTCATTCATCCTGGTTGGTGTACCATTCAGAGTCAAAGAGGCACACCTCAATGTTTTTCCCAGGTTAGTTGTTTATAAGGCAGGACTGACTTCAGGGTGTCCATGGACTTGGCCAATTCTACCATCCTCTCCATTACAGCAGTAATAGTTTGTGGCACTTTCACTATTCTTGCTTAGCAGCACATCGATAAACATCAACCTACTCTGCACCACCATATTGCTGGGTTTTTTTCAGCTGGGAATACACTTTTGTTCATATTTCAAGCAACTAAAGGTAAACTCACAATCCTTTTTGGAATAAAAATTTCTGTGCCAGCACTGCTCACTGCAGTGACTAGTATGGTAATGGAATAAAGTAGCAGAGATACTCTGACTAAAAAATATAACCATAAAATAATGGAATTTTGTTAAAGCACAAAGCAAAACACCAGTTCACAGGTGCAAACTATGCTTCAGGACATGAAGTAAAATAGCAAAAAACCTTTAGTCACTCATACTAGTTTAGGTTTAGTACAAAAATAAACTCAGGCAGCTTCCTCCTGACTGGATTATTCATCAGAATATCTCCAGATTATCTTGGGCTACTTTGGTTTGCATTTTATCTTCCATAGTACACTTCACAGAAAGTTGTTTTTAGCAAAAAAAAAAAAAAAAAACGATCACTACAGAGAGAGAGAGAGAGAGGCCAACTTCTATGATTTGTTAAAGGAGAGTCTCGACCTAATACAGAGACATGCTTGCCTTGTCATGAAGAATAACACAAGATTTTCTGTATATTAGTGGAGAGAACAGAGCACACCCATTTCCTTACACTTCTGAGCTCCAATGATCACTTGTAGCAATCAAAGAAAGAAACATCGATGCAATGCCTATATATTTGTATGTAATATTTATCATCACTGCTACCTGTAAACATAAGGCAGTCGTATGTGTGATGTGCATGTGCAATGTACATATTTTTATTTTCTTTGTTTTCCAACCTTAAACAGACTCATTCACACATTGTTGAAGATTACCAAATACACAAATTCCTTGGTTGTAGAAAAGTGCCTTTTTTAATATTATATGTAGTCACCCAGTTAATCATGTAGTTTTCCTACATAAATAAAATGATAAAATTTCATTCAATTATGGCATCACTTGCTGACCCTAGCATCCATTTATTCTGTCTTACATAAAACAATTAGCTGATTTTATGATTTTTTTAGAAATAATCTGAAATGCATCATTGCCATTTTCATAGGACCCAGTCAGAGATTATGTGGGCGTGATTTGAAGTCTCTGAAGGTCAGAGAAATTAAATCTGTAACCAAACAGTAGTCAGTAGAGGTAAAATTTTGAACAATGAATTCTTATTCTACAGTTACATATGAGCTAATTACTGCATGGTCTGTACTGCAATAAAGTTTGTTCTTACAGCAGAAAAATAAATAAAATTATGTCTACACACAAGCACACACTATATATGTATGCATGTATGTATGTATGTATGTATGTATATATATATATATATATATATATGTATATATATATATATATATATATATATATATATATTAGATATAGATTAGATTATATATTAGATATAGATATATTTATGGGTTCACTTACTATTGTAAATGCTAAATGTCGACTTCTGCTTAGTCAGCACACTTTGGTAGACAAAACAGATGGTCAATAGGTATGCAGGATCATTGGGTAATATGCATTTTGCCTAGGGATTGTGTAATCTTAGGGCTAGAAAAAAAATTATTAGGAAGGGGAGGTGCAGGGTAGCTTTCCCTGATGCAAAAGATTAACATTTTTAGACTTACATGTCATTGTGTAGATGTTATGTTGTCAGTCATTTGATGTTAACATTAAGTACACTGACATTTGGGAGATTTAATATTTTTTTGTTATATAATGCACAAGCCAGTGCATTTCTTCGTGCCGGTCCCAAGCCCGGATAAATGGGGAGGGTTGCATCAGGAAGGGCATCAGGCATAAAACATTTGCCAAATGAGATATGTAGAAACCAATACAGATTTACATACTGAATCGGTCAAGGCCCAGGTTAACAACGACTGCCACCAGTACTGCTAGCTGACAGGGTGCTGGCAGTTATTACAGAGCAAGATGCAGAGGACAGGAAGAAATGAAAACAGGTGATCCACTGTGGCGACCCCTAATCGGGAAAAGCCGAAAGAAAAAGAAGAATGTACATATTTATGTATGGGTTTACAGGGTCTACTTCACTTTATCGAAAACTCTAACTGTCGAATATCTTTTTGTCAAGCCCTATTCAGTGAAGCCTTAATCCACTGAACATGCATTTAAGCAAAATTTTTGCAAGGGGCAAAAAATGATTGACCACCATTGGGAATTTGCCATTTTCCACACTGTAGTGTGATCTCAGAGTTGGTATATTTAGGCAGGGGCATATGGTGGATGTGGGGGGTACAGCCCCCCATCTGAGTGGGTTTATATTTTGTGACTTTTTGTGATGCTCCCTTGGTTGGCGAAGCATTTTTTTCACCGGGAAAATTTTCATTTAAATGCATGTTCAAGGCTTCAATAAATAGGGTTTGACAAAAAGGTATTCGAGAATTAGTGTTTTCGATAAAGTGAAATAGATCCAGGTCTACTTCTCAGTTTTGAAGTTTCAAAAAGATGGCTTTCTTATGGTTGAGAGCATAAGATAAAACTTTTGAAACTTTGAACCATGTAAATGGATATCGCAGTACAATGCAGAAAGGTATATTTACCGTTTTCCTTACTCTAGTGTGATCTCGGAGTTGGTATATTTAATTAGCAGGGGTGTGGGGATTGCAGGGGGGGCTTACCTCCCTGTAACAATGTAAAAAAAAAAATTTTGCTTTTATTTTATTTTATTTAAATTTCAGAGTTTCAAAACTTCAGTCTTATAGTGTTGACCACAAGACAGTCGACCTTTTGAAACTTTGAATGAAATTTAGGCACACATAGATATATATATATATATATATATATAAATATATATATATGTGTGTGTGTATGTGTGTGTATGTGTGTGTCTGAGAGATACATACTATATATATATATATATATATATATATATATATATATATATATATATATATATATATATATATATATATATATATATATATATATATATATATATATATATATATATATATAATATCATAACAATTTATACAAGTAATTAAAAAAAGGTATTATTATAATATATATATATGTATATATATATATATATAGATAGATTTAATGTCTACTTCTACTTTTTCTGTAGCTTTTAAAATTTTACCATAATCCATCAGGTTATCAAAGCTGTTTTACAGAAATGTGTTTCCTGACTATCACTCAATCATGTTCAGTCATTGCCCTTCCAAGGACTCAGAGTCATAAAAATATAGGGCTGCAACAGCAAACATTTGTTTCTCATCATTGGTCAGAAAATGCCAGTGCAGAAGCAGTCTGCAGGACTAAGAGTAATTTCTCTAAACGAGGCAGCAGTTATGTTTGAAACTTTAAAATGAATTACTGATGCCTTTTTAGAATATAAAAGGCAAGTCTTTTGTGTCTTTGCTAAAAATAGTAACTAAAAGCATAGTTAAACCCTAAGTGAAGCACCGAATGTTCACATTTAGACAGTTAACTAGTAGAATAATGTAAAGAAACTTACAGTATTATATACATTTCACTGTAATTTATTGAAGTTATTCATTTTTTGTTTAGTATTGTTGACTCAAGAAAGTATAACCCAGATCTATGTAATGTGTCAGAAGGCTAATACATAGCTTTCTCATTTGCTGTTCTTGAAACATTGTTATTGGTCACTTAACAGCACAGTAATCACTGACTAAATGATTAAGTTATGACAGTATAAAAATATTCCAGGCACACTCTATATTTAATGCCAGCACTTGCAACATTGTTAAACAGACAAAACATCTTGCATTTAGTAGAAATAATGTTTGTATCCTTCAAACCCTGGGATTCAAAAAAGGAAGGCTTAACTTGGCCAATGGTAAGCCCTAACTTGGCAATTTTTCTGTGGCAGCACTTTCATGTTCAGAGACAGGCTCTCTGAATTGTTTCTTCATGGTCTGTAGAATCACCAGTGTTTACAGTCTCCTTGGCCAATCTACTTTCCATATTACCTTAAAATCATCTAAAAAATAACAAAACAACAGTTTTGCAGTATGAGAGACATATGGGTAGAATAGAACACTAGACACAAATGACAGCCAATATTACTGTAAAGACACTTAATAAAGTTAACAGAACAATAGTTTTTTAGCATGAAATAGATAAGGGATGGGATAATAGACACCAAGCATAGTGATTAGTAGGACTCTTATCACTTAGAAAGTTAATGGAGCATTAGATGTTGCTGCACGAAAGATGCCAAACTTACAGGGAAACACTAAACACCAAGGGAGTCATTAAACATTACCCTAAATCACTTAAAAAGTTAAAAGAACAATGTAAAATGGCTTCAAATACGGTATCCTTGGCAGAGAAAGCAGTTTACTAGCAAGGCATTAAATATACACATCAAGGATGTTTTTTTTTTAAATATACTTTAGTCACTTAATGCAGTTAATAGAACAAGAGGTGGAAAGCTTTGAACTCTGTATCCTTGGCACAGGAAGCCGTTCACTGTAGATGCAAAGCTGTAGTCCACTACAGTAACTGTGAACTTCTATTATTCATTATTGCTTTGTTGTAATATTTCTTGAGTTACATGGAACAGAGCAGGTATACAAGGCAAAATCAGGAATATTGTGTAAAATGAGGGACAGTTATAAAAGAAGGGGAGAGTGCCCATTTGTGGGAGCAACATGCCGCTAAATGGCCAGAAAGAACAATAGATGACACAAGGGCGAATGTTTAAATATTAGTATGAGTCACTTAAAAAGTTAATAGAGCTACAGTCCTAACATCACAAAGCAGTTTCTGAACAATAGGAAGAATGAAACATCTGTCACTGTTGACTGATTGTTATTATCTGCGATTTATATGGAGCAAGGAAAAATAAGAGGCTACATCAAGGATGTTCCATAAACTCAGGGACAGGTAAAAGGAATGGTGGTGGTATGTGTGTGTGTGTGTGTGTGTGTGTGTGTGTGTGTGTGTGTGTGTGTGTGTGTGTGTGTGTGTGTGTGTTTGAATTTCTTTATGTGTGTGGTAGAACAAATGAGGAAGTACCTCTGCCGAGGCTATTCATCGACCACCAGGGCAGATTACCACAGGACAGTGCTGAGCAGCACTAACAATAGCACTCTGGGATTTAGACTTATCCAAATTAGATGACAATGAGGTCTTGTGTCAGAGTCATTAAATAAAAGTTTCCCTCAAGAATTCACCCACCCCTGGTAGCTATCATATTGAAAATAACCCTAAGAGTTGACCCAATAGTCAGGGACTTGGGGCGACCCAAGGACAGTAATCTAGCCTTTGACCATCACATGTCTAAGGTAGTGAACAAATCATTCTATGTTGGCATCTAGGATCAAGGAGGTCATTGTTCCACTGTGTTCAGCATTCATCAAATCTGTCATTGAGTACAATTCCCCTTTTGGTATTTACCTAACTGGGCACATCGAACAACTGGAACATCCACGGAGGTTCATCACGTAAAGAAAACAGGGCATAAGTAACAAGTACTATGCAGACTATCTCAAGGCCAAATCCCTACTCTGTCTCCTACAGGCTGTTGAGGGGAGATCTATGCCTGGCATACAAGGCATTTTCAGACCCCACCTGGTGGACTTCCTGCATATCTGCAAAACAAACAACACCAGAATTACCCATTCTAAAGACTTAAACCTTTCCTTTGATGCAAATAGTACCTGCTGGAGATACAGGTATGTATCCCAGAAAATATACCTTCTCTGGAACAGACTCCCTATCCATGTGAAGCAGAATTTCTCCCTAATCCAATTCAACTGTAACTTGGACGATTGGTTTGGAAACAAGAAAGTCATCCCTGGTTTTGCATATATGTCTCTAATGGACACAGGCAGCCTATATATGGTTCATCTCCTAGGCCCCTGCTTGTAAATGTGCCATCTCCCAAAACCTTGCTTATACTTATCAAGGGTAACAGCACTTGTCAGAGATTTGCGATGCAGGGCTGGGTTTAAAAAGGCCCATGTGGTCATTAGCCTAGTTCACACCCGTGAACCTGTGAACTTTCCTCATTATAGCTTATCATGTCTCTCATTCACCTCTCCCATAATCATGGAAACTGCTACTTTTGGTAACAGCAATTTGCTGAATCTTGCCCTGATAATTTGTTACGTTTAATGTTAACCTTATTTTAATCTAAATTCAGTATCACAAATATAAATAGAAGTTCATTTTATTTACTGTTTTAAGTTCAGTTTGGCATAAAAAGCATACAATATATGACGTTGTGTAACAGAATACTGGAATATTACTGAGTTGGGTCCAAAGTCAAAAAATGCATACTGTATTTTTTTTTCTATAATACCACAGAATGCTGAATCATTTAGCAATACATATTATTATTTATAAATGCAAGCATTCTGGTCCTTGATTAAGTATTATTCTACTGGTGGATATCCCTAAAGAAACATTTCATGCTGTCCTAGGTTTTTTGTTTGGCATAACTCTGTGCATTCTGACTACTCTTGAAATGAAGGGCAGCTGCACAACTTTAACATGGATGACTTATTTGGGTCAATTACAAACAATTATACAGAAATCATGGTAGTAAAATAAATGAAAATATTGTACATAGTGCTAATAAGCATAAACTATATGCTGCCTTATCCTCTCCTGCAGTAGGTTGCACAACCTCATACTCTCTGAAATAATGTCCAGACAGCCAATCTCAGCATGGAAGATACTTGTGCTGCTAAACTTGCACTATTCAATATGAGATTGTGGAGAAGAAACACAGATTAAGACTACTACAGATATATGAAAAAGTGTTACAAACTCAGTTTGTGCTTCTCAGTTCACCTGCAGAGCTCCTTGCAAAACACAAAGAAAAGGCTGTCAGTATGATACATATCCAAATGTGTCTACACTGCAATCTTTGTATAAAAGGAATTACACTTTTGAATGTTTTCTTGCAAGACTGAGCAGATGACTGAGTGTGTGCTCATTTGATTTTTCAATATGGTATAGTTGCAACTGATATACAAAATACTCACCTTGAGTAATTAGTTTATACAAGGTCAGTATGTTGGATGAAATAAACTGATTCCTTCTAGCAGCCCCTTACCCATCCCATGCAATCCTGAAACAGAATAACACAAGAAAAGGAAGTACAGCAACTGAACTGTACTTCAGAGAAAGGAAGAATAAAGATGCCACAGTGGTACCATGGTTTGCACTGTTGCCTCACAGCAAGAGGTCTTGCTGTTTGATTCTCGGCTGGGGTACCTTCTGTGTAGAGGCTGCATGTCCTCCCTGTGTTCGTGTGGGTTTCCTTGGGGTGCACCGGTTTCCTCCCATATTAGAAAGACATGCATCTGAAGTGTGTTCCCATGGACTTCCACAGAAAAGGTTCTCATTTTAAGTCAGACTTTCCTGGTAAACAAATGCTGAATAAACAAATAAAATAATATTGCCACAAAAGCAGAATAGCTTAATAAAGAATTAGGGAAAGTATACTTTACCCTTTAGAAACACTAGTCAGGATTCATGTTTTGCAAATAAACATGCCAATAAATAAGAATGAGTTATTAGTTCTGAAAGTGTTAGGTAGTGATTTTACAGACATGACAAGGTAAAAATGGATTCAGGTTTACTAAGGCATATAAAGTTGCTTTCAGAACTATTTAATAATGAGGCAAAAATAATCATTGTACATCGACATACAAAGGCTACATACTTTCTCCTACTGTGAAAATTATTATGGACTGCTCGCTTCTATATGTAAACTTCTCAGCAGTTGAGAGGCCAATATATCTATATCTATATTTATATCTATATCTATATCTATAAATATATCTATATCTATAGCTCTGTCCATAACTATACAGACAGATAGAGTGACAGATAGATATAGTTATATACCCTTTGGTTTGGATGTTATTTGCCATATTTTGCAAGTACCTTAATGTTTATGGACATGAGTCTTGAGTTTAAGCTCTGTGTTTCAAAAGTGTAGCCAAACAAGCCATTTATGCTTTACTGATAAAGTCACTAAAAAGGCAGAAACGTGTATGCTTACAGTTAGAGGGGTTTGGATTTATTGGCCTGAATGAATCCATAAGGACCTAAAAAGTAGAGTCATAGGTATTCAGAAGCCATAAAGCAGTAATACCATATGCCTTCAAGGGTTCATTTGCATATATCCCATGGGCCTCCGTTACAGAAGGTTTAAGGTATTAAACAGTGAAGATTCTAACTTGGCTGGGATCCTGTTGCAATTTTTACTGAATGTTTTGTCTACATTACCTTTTTACTCTCTGGTTTATTTTTTATGTAGCTAGAGAGATACTAAGTCAGTGAAAATGTTGATGTGGTATTTGTATTTTCATTATAGAATGTATAACTTGGCAGAGAAGCATCATTCTGCAAAAGCAGATGCTGCAAGAACTTACATGGGAAAATTAATTTATGGTTTCTAAGTTTAGAAAAGACCAGTCTTCAGAGAGTGCAAATGTTGGTGCCTTGTAATCAGGAACTGTACGAGGTCAGTAACTTTAAATTGCAATATATACATATGTGAAAACCAGTGCAATAAGCAATGTGAAAGAATTCATTAATATATATATAACCACTTTACTGACTGTAACAAACTGATAATACAGAATGCCCTTCATGGTCTAGTGACTGATGGCATGACAATTGCAAGGCTTTTTAGGAGATCTGAATAAATACTGTCTTAATCAGTATGTTTCTGTGAACAGTCTATTATATGTTGGTCTTCCTATGACAATTAAACCTCTTTATTTCATTTTAAAGGATATCAATCCAGAAGTCTAACATACCTCCTCAACCAGTTGATGGAACTTGCTTCTGACTTCACTGATGGTTCATTGCAGTGTGTTTTCAGCTTTTCATTTCATTGTTGCTTTACCTGTCTGAAAACCAGATAATAGTTTAGTTCACAAAACTTCTAAATCAGATGATTACTTCCTCACTGTGTCTCTTTCTGTCTTCGCACCAGGCAAAGAGATCTAATTTTAATATACATAAATACATAAAATAAATAAATATTAAATAAATAAATAAATAAATAAATAAATAAAAATATTTGAAATGCTATACTAAACGATTAAGCCCTCCCTTTATTTCTTCTGGCACCAGGTGAAGGCCATCCATCATGCATAAAAAATATCAAAATAAAAAATGTTATATTACATCAGATAACTCATACCAAACAAATATACTGAAGTCTAACATGCATTAAAATTTCTTATTTTTACCAATATAGTGCAGCTGTAACCCCACTGGCTGGCAAATAAGACAATTATTTTCTCCTAAGGTTGAAATGAATGACTGATGGTTACATATGCAAATCACTTGTCTACATTTAAAGCCTATTTAAGTCTGAAGCTCTTAAGCTAAGGTACTAAGTATTAGTAAGGAAGGTCCTTCCAAGACTTAAGATTTAGGAGTTTTGCTTAGAAATGTTTACATAGATATTTTTGTACCTCAAGTAGTCTCCAGAAAATGTTTCCTCAGCAAGACAGCAAATGTTGGAGGTGTGACGGGGACGAAAGAGGAAATTGGGAACATATTTTCTGGGAGTATGGTGAGTTGGCAGACCTTAAGGATTCCCTGCAGGATGTACTGTTGTAGATGCAAGGTGGGCAGATTGGTGTGATGAGGATGATGATTCTTCTGAGCTATGATACAGAATCGGAATTGCTTATGCATGGTAAGGTCTTGCTTTGTCTAATCACAGCGACTGCCAAAAAAGCAATTACTAGAAAATGGAAATCAAAATCTAAACCGACTATACGAGAAGTAGTGAATATTGTAACAGAGATAAAACAACTGGAACTGAGATCTTTAGAAAAGGGTTTGAGCAAACTACATAGAACAAAATGGGAATTGTGTAATAATCCATACAGGTGAGGAATGAGGTTTAAAAGTAGGTAGGACTTAAATGAGCTATGCAATGTCTGACTGAAAATGATTGGGTTTATTATAAGTGATGCATAATGTTTGTAACTGGGAATGTGTCAATGTGGTTTGTGATGTAAAATGCGTCAACTAGGACTGTGTTGGTGTGGTTTGTTTTCATTTATATAAATGTATGATTTCCTAAGTCATAAGTGATGGTTTAATAAATTAATATGTTTCTTGTTTAAAAAATAAAACTCTTGAGTCCTACACATCCAAGTGCAGGCCATTTTTTTCCTGCCTTGTCTAGCAACATAAATGGAAAGGCA
The DNA here is from genome assembly GCF_019279795.1 of Protopterus annectens. Taxonomy (NCBI): domain Eukaryota; kingdom Metazoa; phylum Chordata; order Ceratodontiformes; family Protopteridae; genus Protopterus; species Protopterus annectens. The sequence continues at coordinate 557,673,741 of NC_056737.1, read as the reverse complement.
AGTAATTGAGTGGAGTTATTTTTTTTTTAATTTCTTCAAGGGCTTTGACCTGATCATTTACCTTCTGTCATTCTTTATCTCTAAAAAGAATGGGTTGGCTGAGGCTGTAAAGAAACGTTTTTAATTTATCTGGCCATGGGAAGTTACATTGAAAGCCATTTAACAACAAAGCAAAGTAACTCAGGATGCAAGCCCTTAGATGAAGGTTCTCCTAGTACATTTGGAAGGACAGTAATTGCCAAATGTACATCACAAAATAATTTCTCATACTATCTCCATTAAAGCAAATTCTGAAACTTGCTGAAATAAAAATGTCATCATTTTGCAAAGGGACTTCATCTTCCTGTAGCCCTTTTCCTATTGGAGAGCTGAACCTGTAGGATTCATGAGATCACTCTGACACCTAAAATGTTGTGTTAAGCAATATTAGCCCTAAAAGGTAAATGTCTCAAAATTTCAAGGCTTCACTATACTAACTGAATAACTAAAAGGTAGATGTCTCAAAATATCAAGGATTCAGCAGCTAATAGAAGGTATATCAATCAGATTTTTTGAAATCAAGTAGGTCACAAGCTTGACAACTGAGAAATTCCAAAGCATCCTAAAATAAAATGTGGCTGCAATTGATCTATAATCCTTGTCTGCTTTCTTTCTGTTTATTTTATTTTATTTTTTTAATAAAGCAATTTTATACAAGTGTAACTAAGAATCCAGAATTTTATTGGGTATTCTTTAAAAATGTCTTCAGTATACATGCTTGTATATGTATACGTACATATAGATAGATAGCTATAGAAAGATAGATAAATAGATACATTTATTTCTGTAGGAGCCATTTTAGAGGTCGAGGTTTGTTTATATTAATTCTTCCTAAAATAAATTATGCATGCGGTGTCCATTATGCATGTCTTTAAATGTCATGAAACAGCATCACTTGAATAATAATCCTGATGGCTATATTTATATCATCACAAAACCAATTATTGCAACATCTTGCTTTTCCCATTACTGCCACATTTTTTAGTTAAGATTGCTTACTTTCACGATAGCAGTTTATATTTTCTCTTTGTAACTTTGTACCATATGATAATTTGAACATCATAAGTTAGATTAATAAAGGTGGCTCCTGCTGCTACAGTATATAGTTTACCTGTAGTTAATATAATATCATCTGTATGAGTAAAATAAAATTGATTGACTTAGCATATCTGAATTACTAGAATAGCTGCCCTTTCTGTTGTAGAGTTAAGTACAGAAAGAATCTGTGCCTAAAACTATTAGGGAAAGTGATTGTGGATGGACTTGCCTTTTCTCACACATTTGTTGATATCATTTTGTCAGTTTATTATTAAAAGGTAGGCTTCTTTTAGTAAGCATCCACTTCCTCATATTTTTTAACTGTTCTTAAGAGACATACAGTTTTTTATTGTTTTCCTTAGAAAACATGTATTTTTATGCATGCACAACTGGAAAAGCTAGATCATGCATTTGCATTCTTCAACTTCACTGCTTTTTATTTCATCAGCAGTGATTAGATAATTTATGTAACGTGCTTCCATAGCATGAAACTTTTTTTTGAGATCACCTGCTTTGTTAATCCCAATGAATAATTATTGATATACAAACTGGACATGAAAAATTATCATGCAGCAAACATGCTGTGGTATGCACCTACATGTGGCTCACAACATGGCATGTATGAGTAGCACATGTGACAGCCAATGTTGTCTGTGGCACTATGCATCAGCATGTGTACATCTCCACCATATCTGTCTGCAATATGGCTAAGAATAGGCAACAGAGTATGTCCACATGTGGTAGCATGAGATGTATCTTATTTGTGGAGCATGCTTTTTATTTGGGAAACAAAAGTTAAAAGAAGGGTCATCAAGGGTGAATGTCTTGGGCCATACATATAAGCAGTTAAAGACCAAAAACTGTATATAGTACTCTGGGGACCAATGCCACCATAGCTGGGCAGACATGTTGGAGCAGACTCCTATAGCCCAGGTAATGGATAATGGCTAAAACGTTTTTCTAAATTATGTATATGCATATGTGTTGAGTTTCCTCCCACATTCCAAAGACATACACTGGGTGGATTGGACACTAATTTGCTCATAGGTATGAGTGTGCTTGTGTGTGTGTTTCATGGAGTAACAACCATAGCAGGTCTAGCCCACTCAGTGGTATGAAAATTAGCTCTGGATGATTATCATTGTTGAAGTGGCATCCTGACCCCATGCGCAAAAATGAGAAAAAGGGGTTCCAGATGAATGGGTGGATATGTGCTAAGTTGCCTTATGGCACAGGAAGTGGTTGAAATGAATCTTATATTCAGCCCACCAACTTAATCAGCCAACGTCAAGAAAATAAATAAATTATCTGTTTTACTTAGCTTTGTTTCATTATATGCTACTATTTAACAAATAGGACACTGTTTACTACCACTGCAAACTATAGTGGTGATTGCAACGTATACTGCTTTCCTCCCTGCCACAATGCAGATACATTCAGTGGATTCCTTGCAGTTACCGTGACTGAGTAATCTTAGGTAGGGAACTACTTTATCCTTCTGTAAGAAAACATAAAGCTATTAACTAATTTTATAACTGTTTATGAATTCTTTTAAAAAGTGTTACCTGCTTTGCAGCAGAAAGTTTCCTCACTAGAACCTTTCATGCAATTAACCATTTTCAGTAGCTTTAGCCATTAATCACTACCAGAACTGCTGCTTTCTGTAAGCAGACTGTTAAAAATCTGTTAAACTCATATCATCCAGGCATATGCTGTCATTCGTGCAAGTGATGAGTAACATTGCAGAGCTACACATCGAACATGAAAAACTAAACCAGGATGAATTCAGCAGGTTATATACATTTTATAATATTTTGAATAACTGCTGCAGTTCTTTTCCGTTTATCACAGATAACTTTCAAATGCACTTTACTCTGTCTTATCACCTTATCTGTTGATTTAGTTTTCTTAATCACAACAAATCTTACAATGGTGGTATTTTTAACAAAGATCTTACTTGTAGCATGCTGCAGTGAGTAAGAAGTATATAAATAAAAACGAATAACTATGTGTTTAACTATTTTTCCATTTGGAAAATGTTTCACATAGGCATAGACGAAAAGTATATAAAAACAACGCTATATGACTTGGAAACATTGCCCAATCACACACACACATACACATGTTGTAATGTTTACAAAATCACATCTTCTGTAAATACAGTTTAAAGCAATGTGTTACCCAAATATTTCTTTAGCACCTAGATACTCGTTATTTAGTTTCTGTACCTTTTTGCAATGCATGGTCTAGAATACAACACCAGAGCTACAACTTAGGTGGTTCAAAATGAATTGCAGCCCCGGGCTCATGCTATTATGCTGATCAGTAGAGACTGATGGGGGTGGGCGGGTGATTGGAGAACTGATGTTCCTATAAGAAGATATGGGTGATATTGTAGTTTCTTAAATGAATGTATTTAATAATGTAGTGTGTCAATAACTGCATCATGAAGCTTGCATATGCTTTTGTTACAGATTATTAATAACATTAATGAGAAACATAAGTTTATTATTAATTATTTATTTATTTTTATATTATTGTATTTATTTTGGGGGGGGGGTTCAGTCCTAGACGACCTAGTTACAGCTCTGTGTAGCACTATTTGCACCTATATGACTCTTAGAATTGTTCTTTTATATTCTTTTTACACTCTTTATCTGAAACAAGACTTTAACAAATGTTTGCAGATTCCAAAGTTCTTTTTATGTTTATCAAAACAGAAACAGCAAATCTGTTTAATATGCTTGGCTCATTATAAAGAATCCACATTATTTTATGCCAGACTGACTATACTCAAAGTTAATGCAGCAACTCACATCATATATCTCCCAATATTGATCAGTCTGAATACTGCAGTCTCAGAGCTAGATACGTAGAAAACAATTACTTTCCCATTCTAGGGGAGACTGCAGACTCTACAGTGTAAAATAAATGGCTGACACCAACTTATTTTACTATTGTTCACAAATTTTTGTACTTTTATAGCAATATAACAAATCTTTATTTGAATTTGGGACTTAAGAAAAAAGACGTTACATTACTCCAGAAGCATGCACCTTACACAGGAATACAGATACTCCTTTTCATGCTACTGAAATGTGATGTTGTTGTTCTTTTTTGGCTTTTTCAGGTTAGGGGTCGCCACAGTGGAACTCCGGTCCGCTAATGATTGGCAGTAGATTTTCACGAACGCCGAGGTGCCAGCTCGAGGTTCAACCTTCAATGAAGGCACGCCCATTTACGCATGCCTTTCGAATGCCCACCCAACAGCATGGAGGACATGCAGACTCTACAGAGAAGGCATTCCCCACACTCCAGCCAAGACTCGAATTGGAGAACTTCTTGCTGTGAGGCAACAACGCTACTGCTGCACTACCATGGATAAGCTTGCATTTTCCTTGGCAGTGTTTTTCCACTCATTTTTCTTTTGATGGCAGATCTAAACAATATGATTTTGAGAACAACTTTTAGGGAAATGTTGTAGAATGGTTTACTGCTCAAAAAATTCCAACATCTTTGTTTTCTGGTCTTCCTGCCAAGTGACTATTCTGAACACTGAAGCCATTTTCCCTTAAAGGTATTTTCCTTGATTGAGCTTGAGGCTAGATGACATAATCTTCCACACCTTTAATAGCTGTATCAATGCCTATGTGCTAGTGTGTATGAATGTGTACTACTTTTTGAAAGCGCTGATGTCAAAAACACACATTGTTTATGGATTATTTGAACTTAATTCCTCCAGCCTATTTAGAAGTACAAATATCATAGACTGCCACTTAAAATCTTGCTTCATTAAAAATACTCTGACTACTGTACACATCTGCAGTGGTTTAATTAAACACAGATTACTATAAATACCTAACTCCCCACCCCATTAGTGTAGCATCTTTCATTGACATCACAACACAGATAACTATAAATACCTAACCCCCCCACCCCATTAGTGTAGCATCTTTCATTGACATCACAACACAGATAACTATAAATACCTAACTCCCCACCCCATTAGTGTAGCATCTTTCATTGACATCACAACACAGATAACTATAAATACCTAACTCCCCACCCCATTAGTGTAGCATCTTTCATTGACATCACAACACAGATAACTATAAATACCTAACTCCCCACCCCTTTAGTGTAGCATCTTTCATTGACATCACAACACAGATAACTATAAATACCTAACTCCCCACCCCATTAGTGTAGCATCTTTCATTGACATCACAACACATATAACTATAAATACCTAACTCCCCACCCCATTAGTGTAGCATCTTTCATTGACATCACAACACAGATAACTATAAATACCTAACTCCCCACCCCATTAGTGTAGCATCTTTCAATGACATCACAACACAGATAACTATAAATACCTAACTCCCCACCCCATTAGTGTAGCATCTTTCAATGACATCACAACACAGATAACTATAAATACCTAACTCCCCACCCCATTAGTGTAGCATCTTTCAATGACATCACAACACAGATAACTATAAATACCTAACTCTCCACCCCATTAGTGTAGCATCTTTCATTGACATCACAACACAGATAACTATAAATACCTAACTCCCCACCCCATTAGTGTAGCATCTTTCATTGACATCACAACACAGATAACTATAAATACCTAACTCCCCACCCCATTAGTGTAGCATCTTTCAATGACATCACAACACAGATAACTATAAATACCTAACCCCCCACCCCATTAGTGTAGCATCTTTCATTGACATCCAGGGAAAGTCTGTCAGTATATTACTAAGTGGTAAACATGCTTTCATTTAATGTAGCCATTAGTTATTATATTTCTCTGAATGACATGCTGTAAGCATGCTCTTAAATGTATATTAATCCCTATAAATGCACACATTGCAACTTTATTTTCTTACTAACTTTGTGAAGTACTGCATTTGGTCATGTTGGACTTCACAAAAACACACCTCATGCTTGTCTGCACTAAGGTAAGTATATGTGACTGTCTTATGGTATTTTAACCTTGCAAAGAACAATAAACTGCATTTTAACAACATGTTTATTATAATTTCTAGGATTTTTGCATTATTACTAGAGCAGTCATGAATTGTTTCAAGCAAGGAGCAACAATCTTGTGCAATTGTTGTTTGCAGATCATAACCTCCTTTATTCATAAGTTTTAATATATAAATACTTATTTGGTCAGATAGAAAAAATATGAAATATTTCGGTTTTAACAGCGATTTTTATAAATCGGTCAGTTTTTCTTCCATTTTGTCAAGCACAGCTCATTGCAAAGTACTTGCATCATAAAGTGCACTGATAAATAACAGGTAAAACATGACAGAAAATGCATTTTCCCCATGTCTGTATGAGCTGAGATAAGGAATTGATTCCAAAAGAATAGCAGTAGACTTGTGGAGGGTCATCACCATTCTGTAACAGTGCCCAAAATCTATATTCCAGCTTCACTCAGTAGTATGATATCATACCAGGGGCTGACTAATTCTAAGCATCCCCAGTGGTATGTCAATGACATTAACAAACAATATCTACTATACTAAGATGAGGTAATCAGATTCTTTAACATTAAGTGTAAATGAATATTGTTGCCTATTTCTGGCATAGTATGAATCCTGGTGAGCCCATCGCATAATAAAGTTATCTCATAGTTCGATGTCCCTCAGTGCCACGTGTATGCTAGTCATAATACTGTATGCACGACAGCCAGAATTTGTTTCACACATAATATTAAGCTTGACAATACAAAAGTGGTATGATTTATACCTACAGTACTAAAATAAAGTTCAATTTGTTAAGAAAGGTGGGCAGGATTCATCCTCTGTGTGTAATGGGGAGAACTTCTGAACCTATGAAATGACATTACTGTGTATTCACATGGTACTTGTCCAACCAAAAACAGAACATTTGCTAACTGTAGTACATCTTCAGCTGGATGTCAGCATTGGCATTGCAAGCATATGGCATTTCTACCATTCCCAGTGCTAGAGTAGAAAAGAATCTCTTCCTGTTCCGCAGCAATCTATAGACAATGTGAAGTTTTACATTGCAAATCAACAACAAAGTAAAAATGCAATGTTTTGCCATGCAGCAAACCTGACTACTCTTTAGAAATGTGGAGTAGGCCTTTACAATTTCACATTAGTCTTTGATGCATAAGGAATCGTGATGGCCTGTTTTTGGAATCAAGCATGTCATAAAAGCTTGGGTTGTCATGCTGCTCAAAGCAATACTTGTTAGAGAATTCCACCTTAGATTTAATTATTGGAAGAGAAGTGAGGGTGGCAAAGCTTCCCTCATGAGGATAAAATTAGTCTTGAGCCTGTACAAACAATATCTACAATATCTGGAATTATATTTGTGGCCAAAATTAATACTTAAGTCCTCATTCATGACTGAGTACAGTAGTCGTGTGCTGTTTCAAAGAATATTATATCCTACTTATTAAGAGAAATCCAGGCCTTATTATCTGACAACAGAAAAAAAATGTTAGTTATTCCAGACTGCACTGTGCTTGCTAATAGGAGGAACTTTTCCTCAGGTAATATATTTTGGGTCATTTAACAGATTTAACAAAAGTCTCTCACAAATAACTAGAATAGTAGTTCATGAATTTACACAATGTATGTATGATATATCAGTTTTCTGCTTTTCAATCTTATTTCATTGAGGAGTGTAAATCTTATTTTATTAAATTAACTATTCATTTAATCATTTACCTATTTAAGGGCCTACTTCTGCAGGCAGTTAATCATTGCCTAATCCATTAAGTACTGGATCTTTACCCTGTCATGGCTTGCCCAATGCTACAGAAGACATCCACAGAGTGGCAGCAGTGTAAACAGAAGTGCATGGAAATAATTTCTAGGCACTCTGCTCAGCTCACCCAAATGCAGAAATGTCAGGTTGCCAAAAGTAATCCATTGCATTGATTTTCACCTGCCTAGAACACCTGTTGCTGTATTCAAGAAATTTGATGACACTTTTTTTTATAGTTAAAACATTTGTCAACTGTACACATCATTTTTCCCTGAGACTTTTCACAGGCACAGCCTATGCTAATAGAAGTGGCAAGTACACAAATATACAAGTGATAAGAATAAAAAAATGCAAAACTGTGAACAAAATAATTGCATTTAAACATACATTTATATAAAATCTGAATAACATATCAATTCATAAGCAAGATAATTAGAAACCAATGCATTAGTATGTAAAAGTGTTTTTTGGGGGGCACAATTAGAATGCAGAAATTGTAAGAGATATGCCAAGTACTTATATTCATTGCTGTGTACAGTGCAATCTTATGTGCAATCAGTGGAGCACACACTTATCTACAAAAGATGTCAAATTTGTGCAGTTATTTCAGTTATTATGATGTACATAACATAACAATATGAAAGTGGGGTGGAGGTTAAACATGGAAGATATAGGGGGAATTCAATAAAGCCTACACAGAGTGATTTTCCATGTAGGCATATTGGCAAGAGAGGGGAATGCATGAGCATGTGGACACAGAAGTGCCCGTGGCATACAAATCACCTCATAAGCAGGTGAATTGCATTCAAATAAGGGTGCTGGAATCATCCAGCAAGTAGAGAGGCAGTCCTGCAGATCACATGTTGGTGTCTGAAGTGAAAATGGAAAATTGTCGTGTACAAGAAAGTAAAAATTGAACAGGGGATGTAAAAGCCCATTTAGAAGGTTAGACATTGCATAGTAGGCACACATATGTGCAAAACTATGTTCTGTGTGTCCGAAAATAATGCAAAATAATGTAATATAATTTTTTAATACCTATATTACATTTGTGTGGTGCGCAAATGTGCTGTTATGCAAAATAAAAATAATAAAAAGTTTAAAAACTAAAAATAAGAAATATGTGAGAATAATGCATTATAGGGCCCTGCATGGAGTATATACAATGGTAGATTTCAGTGGTTGCTAAGGAGGCAAGCCCTGGAATAGTATAGTATCCAGGTAATGTGCATGTATCTGTATGCAAATTAGCTAGGGTTACTGAATAACATAAATTGGCGACTGTGTCCGCAGATAAAAGCCGTGTAGCCACAGAGCCATGTTGGTGTCCACAGAAGAGCTAGCTGACATCAAAAGGGGGTGTGTCACTATACATTTAAGCAGATTGGAGCTCAGTGGTTCCTGTTTGCATGGCGCACCTCTCAGCTAAGCAGTGGTGTGTGCCCAGTACTGCTAAGCTTTGTTTAGCTGCGGGGCTTGTGTTTTAGCTGGTTTGCGCTGTGCTGAGTGTGCCTGTCCATGGAGGTGTGTCTACTGACTGCTGATCATTGTCTATACTAGCGGTATGGGTTTTTCACACAGCTCCATCATGCTTAGCAGAGAAGGCAGTTAAAATAAAAAAGTAAAACAGGAAATTGCCAGTGAAAGCCAATCATGTATAAATTATGGATAACTCCTGTTCCACTTATACTGGGCCAGTCATACCACTCAGTGATGTACCTGGCAAGTGGAATGCATCTTAGTTAACCAATCGCACAGAGCAGACCACTATAAATTATCCATACACCCTACAATCTGATTTATCCCCAAACCTCCGCACCATTGGAGTACAGACCTGGGAAATTTAACTGACAGAATGCTAGGGGCTGCTGCTGCTCTGCTATATCTCTATGTGCTAGATGCTGAGGTCAGTACTGATGCTGATGCTGACAATAGGCCTAGACTGAGAAGTGGAAGAGTATTCAGGCCCAGTGTAACTTTCCAGGAGCTACATGAGCTGGAGATTGTAGAATGCTACAGGGTGGAAAGGGACATACTGCAAGAACTCACTGAGCTCTGCCGCCCTCAACTCACACCCAGAGCCAACAGAGAGAAACCCATCCCAGTGGAAACAGTGGCATGTGTAGTCCATAGAATACTAGCTACAAGTACTTATCAAAGACCAACTGGGGACATGGTAGGGGTCTCACCAGCATCAATATCCAGGGTACTCCAATTTCTGACTGCCATGCAAACACATACCAGTGAGCACATTTATTTACCCTGCATCCCTGAGGAGAGGACCAGCACTATGTGCCCCTACTACCATATAGCACACTACCTTGAGGTAGTGGGTGCCATAGATTGCACTCGTGCCCACATCAAAGCACCACCCAGTGAGGAGGGTAGAGTCTGTGTCAACCACAAGGGGTATCACTCCATCAACTGCCAGGTTTTGTGCATTATCAAGGCATTATCATGGATGTGTGCTGGCAGTCCTTGCAGTTATCATGACTCCCATATCTGGCATTCATCACATCTGTACCAGATGTTTTCCAGGGGCTCATCCCTTATGGCCATCTACTGGGGGATGCTGGCTATGCACTGGAACTGTGGATGATGACACCCATCAGAAATGCACACATACACCTACTGAAGAATACCATAATGAGGCACACACACAAACTAGGAACATCACAGAACATGTGTTTGTGCTGCTCAAGTCATTGTTCCGGTGTCTCGATATATCTGGTGGAGGTCTGCAGTACTCTCCAGCCACATGTGCACAGATGTTCACAGTATGTGCCATGCTACACAATATGATCCTGTGGAAACAGCTATGGCAGGATCATCACAGGGAAGGAACACACAACCCCCCACCATTGCCAAGGTCGCCACAGCCACACCCACATGGGGACTTGTAGGAGGAACCCACTAAGGATGCTCCTGTAGGCAGATGTATGTATGCCCAGTATGCCCTAGCCTTGGCACAAAGGCAATGCATAGCTCATGGACTGGCAACCTAGGGTCCTAGGGATTGACACCTTACTTTGACTCACATACATAGTAAAAAGGATGCCAGCCACACAACACAACCTGTACCTCTCCATGTATTGGTTGTGTACTGCGTGCAACAGACAGAGTCAGCCCTGTAACACAGGTATCTCAACTGATGCATTCACAAGGTAAGTCAGTCTCCTTTACAACAAATGTACAGGGTACTATACTATGGTAGCATATGTATGGACCTGCTGCATGTGTGCAAGGCAATAGAGTGAGCTACTGGGCTACTTGCAGAGAACTAACAGCTGTGTGGGACAACACGTACTCTGTCCAGTACTGACTGCCCCATAATATGCAGCAGGCCACTAGGAACAAACCCTGCATAATCAAAATGGCCTGCATTATCCACTGCTACCTCTCATGTAATACCCTACAGTCTATCAACACACTATGTATGTGGTTATCACCAACATAGTAGCAATACCAGTATGTCTCTGTGTGCCATGACAGAGTGTGCTATATGTCACCACACCCATCAATGGCATCTACTGTGGTGTGTCTCCTATGGGCATAGTCCCACTACTACATCATACAGCCACTGTCAGACAAATAGGTGTGTGTTACTACATATATATAGAGACAGTCCAGTGACACCAGTGTGCCACAATGATAGACAGCAATGCAAACCTGCTGTAGTATATCTTCCCTGTAGGCATCATGCCTGCCCAGTAAACAGATGTTTGCAGCATGTGTATGTGTGTCTGATATATATGGTCCTATTGGCACAGCATGTGGATGTCTGGCAAATGGTTGCCCAATAATTGCTGGTTGTTATCAGCATATAACGAATCTAGCTGTCACATGCCAGAATCCCCAGAAAAAGATTATGCTGCTGTAATATGTGTCACTCTTTTCATACTCTTGCTTTGTATGACCAATATGTACATTCTGTTGCTGAGGTTGGGCCTATGTCCCCCCACTAATAATGGCTATGACCAGTATTCCTACTTTAGGGGGTTGCCAGGTATGTTAGCCATAGCTATGAAGCAGTGAGATATGAATGTCGACAAAACAGTGACCTAGCCAAAATACATCAGAGACAGTCAAGGACACCTTTATAATGTCTGAACTATTCCTGTGTGATATTCACAAACTGGCAGGAGCTGAATGACAGTACATCATGTGATATGACAGCTCTGTCCACCCTTACATACTGACAATATGTGTGACTCACAATCCAGTAGCTTTCATACAGGAGTCGACCACTGTAGGAGGGAGTGAGAGGGCCAGTGCTGTGATTTCATTCACAGCTGGCACAGTTGAGAGGCATGCCTGTAGCTATTGGACAGCAGAGTATCAGCAATATGTAACTCCCAGAGATGTACTACAGGCCTATTGTTGTAATCCCCATTCCCCATAACTGGATACTCCCATCTGTGTCCCATTATATGGGGACATGTATGACATACCCGGTACAGTGATTTAATCCGTATGTGAACAAATCCTCTTGAAAACAGCTTGCTAACTCATACTCTGTCTTGGTAAAGCAACTTACAGAACTGTTTCCCATAGGTAGTTGCTTGACTTTTGTAGGTCATGCTCATTAACAGGTAATTGTCTGTGCACCAATCCATAGCTCAGACTTGCTAACTGCATCCAACACAGCTGGGTTGCACTTTCATTAGCCAATGACATGACACCACAGTGCAATATTTAAGGCCTTCATGTAGGCCTTGGCCTTTTTCTTAGTCTTTGAGCTGGACATCAAAAACTAAGCATATTGATTTGGAAGACATAAACTGAAAGGTGAATATTTAATACAGCACACAGTGACTGAAACTGTAGACTCATTTAAGGACCTGGGTATATGGGTAGATTCAGCTATGAATTTTTCTAATTATATCAACCAATTGGCTAATGATAGTTATAGAGATATAGGTTGTATAAAAAGATTTCTAAAGTCTAGGAAATCAAACATAATGAAGTCACTGTTTGTTAGTTATATTAGACCCAAACTTGAGTATGGAATAACAATATGGAAACCCTATAGGAAAACAAACATGAATAAACTGGAAAGAATACAGCGGAAATATACTAAGGGCATCCAATGATGTGAAAATCTAAGTTATTATGAAAGACTAAAATATCTGAACTTGTACAGTGTCTCTTACAGATATTTAAGAGGAGATCTTATTCAGGTATATAAGGCATTTAGGGACAACTACCTCTGGGAATGTTTGGGGTTATCAAAAATTACTAGAGAATCATCAGAGAACCTATGTAGAAGATTCTATAGGAATAAGAAGTGTACTAATTGGTTCTCTGTCAAAGTCGCTGATGCTTGGAAAAGACTACCAAATTACATTAAAGCAAGTACTAGTTTAGATATTTTTAAGAACAGCCTGGACATTTATTATGGGAACAAGTGTTTTGGCATAATGACAAGCTAGAAGGGCTTTAATGCCCATGCTTGAAACATTTGTATGTATGTATGTATTAGTGAGGTGTGGGACTATAGCATCACAGAGGGTAGGTACAATTGCTGTCCACTGTTGAGATTTATGAGGTATGTCCACAGTTTTGCATGCTATGTTTGGCAATTTTCAAATGACATTGTAATTATCTGGCAGTTCAGTGTTAAACATTGTGGGTTGAGGTCAGTAAGGGGGAAGAGACATGTAAGTGTCAGACATCATACCTATCAGAATATGTATGAGGCTGCAGTAGCTGCTAGTCTATCAGTTCACTATGTTTCTAGGGGCAAACTGTGAAACATGTCCCTTTCGCTAGACCTTTGCACCCCCTTTATGTATGGGTGTTGTCTGGATCCCTTGTTCTAGGGGGTTGTGAGGTATAATAGGCCTGTAGCAGGTAGCTTAACATACAGCTGCTGCTGCAGCCTAGAACACATAGGGGGGAGTGTGAACACTTTGGAGGACAGCAAGATGTATGTGTCGTTACAGCAGACCCAGGGTGAGGATACCCATAACAGATAAAAGATAAGTCGAAGCATGTGATTAGGTTTCATATGTTATGTAACAGTGCCAATTAGAGTATAGTAGGTGACATATAGGTAGGTTATATGAATATATGCAGTGTGTCCCTACCTACAGGACTTTGACTTGCAAACATGGGTGGCAGTTAATTCAGTGGCAGCAACCTGTTTTGGTTACAATTGCATGACTCAGTCATTACTTTCTGTATTCTCAAGAATGTAATTGAAGTGCAACACACTGGATTTGAACCTAAGACTGTGGGTGGCAAAATGTACTGTATGCAAAGCATTAACAGACTGAGCTACTGAACCAGTGTTGCAGTAGGTGTATTTGCAAGATATGCATGTATGCATACAGTCTGTGACAGGATTTGCATTAGCGTGTGTTTTGGGAAGGGTATGAAGTGTGACACTCAATTGTTTGTCATGATGTTCTAACCTCAATCATTCATGACTTGCCAATACTTCACCAGACACATATGTTTTTGTGAAAACCATGCCAAAACAATCAGGCAAAAATGTGGACATTCTGCAACAGTCTGTACATTTGACAGATATTCCTGCCATCCAAGTCCTCATGTACTCAATTATTATTTATTTGGCTGTGTACTGGTGTAGTGTCTGCATCATAGTAACAACCACACTCACATTTTCCCATTACATGTACTTGCAGTGTTTCAGTGGCAATCAGTATATGTTGGTATTAACACCTGCTTTACTTCAGAGCTGAGTGGCCTAGAGGTCTAATGCACTGATCTGTAGTTGACAGGGGCCTAGGCTTGAGATGTGGCAGGGGACATTATTTTGCAGATGTTCCTAACACTGTGAGAAACACATGAGATGATTAAAGCAGTTTTAAGTGGGTTTGTGCAGTGTGTCACATTGCAGTGCACTGCTTAGCTCCTCTTAAACCCACACTAAAAAAACAAAAAAGAAAAGAAAAAGGGGGTGATAGGAAAGTGGTGAAATGGGGGCAAGCAGGAGGAAGAACATACTGAAAGGCAGGTAGGGTTGTGCAGGAAGGATGTAGGAAAGGACCATAGCTTTCCATTTCTTCTACAACAACAGCTGCTTGGAATTTGAAGCCTCACACCCCAGGAAGAGGGGTATGGGCAACATAAATGTGTTCATTAATTAATGTAATAACTAATTGTGTCCAGCGGACAAGTGTGGGAAATGGAGAGTTATGCATGGGGCAATATTTTTTGTGCGACAGGAGCTCTTTTTTTTGTTTGTTTTTTTTTTTTGTTTGTTTTAAAGAGAGAGTAGAATATTGGGGAAGGGATATAGGTACATGTGGGGAGGTAGGTTGGGTAGCAGAGGTTGCATTTGTGGACAGACAAGACAGCATACAGGAGTGATGTGTGATACATGAGGGGGTAAACACCTTGGACAGGGAGGGTGTTGTGGAATCAGAGGTGCATGCATCCCCAAATGGCAGCAGTGTGACTGAGCTCCCCACCCATGGGCAGTCAACACTGCTCCTTCACTACCCCAAAGGTGGCTGTGCTGGAGGCTGAGCACCAGGGCCACCAGGCCCCTTCAGGTTGGTGAGTCTGCCCTCAATCCAGTGCAGGCATTGCTCATACCCACAATGAACTATCCTGCATGCTGTCACCAGTAGCTGATCCTGGGTGACACCCCCCCTCCACCCCCGTTCCCGGTGGGGATGGTCCCATTCCCTGAGGCAGTTCCACCCATAGATGCAGCAGAGGGGACACCACTGGCTTGGGTTGCAGACATGCTGGGACCCAGTGCCACGGCCCACTGAGGTAGGTTAGGCAGATTGCCAGGAACTGGCCTACCAAGTCGAGCTGTGGTGTTGAGGTATTTCAATTTGTATAGGTTAGTAATGAACAAAACATTTAGTTAGTTATAACAGCATGCCAGAACATTGCAAATAACCCAGTAACATAACAATGCATAGTATATAGAACCCAACAATAAGTAAGATAACAGTCAGCATAGTAACAGCATGCCAGTAATAGTTACATCATAAGGCCAACAACATGGGTAATTCAACAAGATGTGTTAGTATGCAACCATTGTAACACATAACAATAATAAAACTCAAGGCCCAACATAACATTTAGAGAACAACATATGTTAATAGTAAACCATAACCAATGTGTAACAATAATAAATCATGATGAAGATAAGGGTTGGGGGGAGAGAGAAATACAGTCCATTAATACTAGTATAGGCTATATAGTTTGCAACAATACTGTTATATACTCTACAGGTCTCTCCTTCCTTTATGAATAACAGTGCCCTATAGCTGCTGTAGCATGTACATACCTCTCAAGATATCCGTATGGGACAGTATGGGCTAAGCAGTATCACCTACAGGTACACAACTACAGAGGACTATTACTTGTCAGGTGGACCTATATAGCTACCAAGGTGTACTGTGGACTGATGTAGTGTGACTGTGCTATTGACATAATTATGTCGATGATAGATCTGTGATAGAGGGATTAAGCAACAATGATTACAGTCTGCGACAGTGTGACACTTGGGAGACGTATTGTGTACAGTACAGAGAGTAAACAACTATCATAGTTTCATAGTTTCATAGTTTAGTACTAGGCTATCTGCCCTGGGGCATTTGTAAGCCTAGCCATAGTGATGTGGTTTTCGCCACCCCATGAAATGGTAAAAAAATGCACAGAATAGATTTAGAATACTGTGCCTCTGTCTAGTAGTGACACAATGAAGGTACATTTTTGTCACACACAGAACAGGGTTTGAATCCAGTGACAAGTACATGCTGTCCTTGGCAGGTAGGGGGTTAGACCATCAGCAAACATTCACAGACACACTAGGCATCCATCCATACCAAGATTACACATTTTATTTATTGTATTATCTTTTATTAATATTGTACTTGTTGCCTTTATTTTATGACGTCTTATCACATTCCCAGTCAATGCTGTTAACAGTCTGTTACATCTGAACACCCAAATTATTAACCCATAATAAGGGCTACTGCACCCATTTACCTGTAATTCCTGTGGGAAAAACATCTGTTAACAGTACATAACTGATTCAATAATATTTTTAGTACTTGTCACTGGATTCAAACCCTGTTCTGTATATGACAAAAATGTACATCAGACACAGCATTTAATAAACTGAACTACTGAGCCGCTGGTGACTATTAACTTACTAATATTTGCCTAGAGCTCACCCGGAAACAAAATATGACCTGGTAATAGTAGTACAATTTTATACAACCAGTAAAACAAATGCTAGGAAGAACAGTGCAAGTAGAAAAACACCAATAACCTCCAAAAAGCACCGTGAGAGGAGAAACAATGCACCGGACAGCTCAAAATAATCCAACGGTTTAATAAAACACAATGTTAAACGGATAGCAACAATACACGTTTTTCGTCTATTACACAGACTTCATCGGACAACAAAAATGAGGTCAAGACCAATTATATATAATAACAGTGAATGTCCAATTAATTAAAATCTTCCAATGAAAACATCTCACAAAAATGTATTGTATCATGGCTAATACAATAGTCAGATGTAAAGTACCTAACTTGTATCTGTATAATGATAGTAAATTGGTACATAAACTTCATTTTTACAAAAATAAATAAATAAAAACTATTAAAAACACTTTAATAACATATGGATATATAAGTGTAAAGACTCAAAAAGAAAAAATTCTCAAACAACTTTAAATTTCAAACTTCATTCAACACTCCCCTCCAGTGGCCAAAATATTAATAGCAGCAAAAGGGATCTAAATAAGCCTGCACAAATACAATATATAAATATATATATAGGAAAATAGTACATATAAATATAAATATAAAAAAATGTTGACAAGTGAGAATTCATAAGGAAAATAATTTATATAAATAAATATTGTTAATAAATATATCTCTTAAAATACCTAAATATATATCTAAAATATTATAACCTCTAATAAAAACACTGAACAATGTGCAATAATAATGAACAAATATGTTATTTCAAATCTCCAAATAAATATATTGTGTAGTATATAATATATTAAAACTAATAAAAATTACGCTTAATACCTTAATATTGACTAGAATGGGCCTAAAGTTTTTTATAATCTAGCAGCCCTCATTTTTAAAACTGGGGCTAGGGAAACATAATCATTCAAACCTGGAGGCCTGTTTGTTTCTAAAATAATCTGCCAGTACAGTTCCCGGTATTCTATCTTGGTTTCCCATAAACCGCCCCTCTCATCCTTAGAAACTTCTTCTGTGATGAAAAACATAAATTTAGCTAGGGGACAAATAGTAGTATGTTTATATAATGCATTAGTAACTTTTTTATTTTTTATATCATTGATGTGTTCATATATCCTTCTCCTAATCTTCCTCTCTGTTTTTCCTACTTAAAAACTTCCACAAATTTTGCAAATGACAATATAAACAACACCAAAAGAATCACAAGTACTATGGGTTTTGCCCTTGATTTCTTTTCCTCTAGCCTCAATGAAAACACTGCTAGTGTCAGCCATCCAGGGACATTGAGGGCACATCTTACATGGAAATGTGCCATGCACCTTCAAAGATTTCTTATTTTCTCTTTGTTGTGGTGTCAACCAGTCTTTAATGTTACATCCTCTTCTGAAAATAATTTTAAAATGTATATTGTCATTTAAACTAAGATCACTAATCCTAATAAATTTGTCCCATTCTTTATCAAGGACTTTTTGAATAATACCAGCATCTCCAATGAAATCAGTGATAAACATCCTATTATAATAATTACCCCTATTCTTTGTAGTATCACTGAACTCAGTTGTAATAGTGTGTTTTAAATCAATTGAAGGGGGGGGGGCTCTGTACCCAAGATGGGTTGAAATCTATCATCTCTCTTTTTAAAAACTTCCTCTTTAATTTTCAAAATAAATTCTAAAGGATATCCCCTCTCCAAAAACATTTGTACCAAGAATTCACACTCTTCAATAAAATCTTGGTCTTCGGATGTCATTCTCAAAATTCTAACAAACTGACCTTTCACGATGCTTCTTTTTTGGTGAATAGGGTGTCCGCTAGAGAAATGTAAATAAGAGTTGGAGAAAGTTTTCTTCCTAAATATTTTAGATTTAAAATGATTATCATCTTTAATTAAATGTAATATCTAAAAAATTCATATCTTGAAAACTAATTTCATAAGTAAATTTTAAAAAATCAGTGGTGTTATTGATATATAGTATAAATTCATTTAACTTTTCTTTGGTATCTTTCCAGAATATAACTATATCATCCAAATAACGTTTGTAAAGACACCAACAGTCTTTATATATGCTGTGGTGAACGAATTTCTTTTCCCAGGTATTTAAAACCATATTTGCGTAAATGGGGGCACATCTTGCCCCCATCGCTAGACCGCTTCTTTGTTGGAAGAATTCTCATTGAAAAACTATATAGTTATGTTTCAGGACTATTTCCATTAATACCATACAAATATATATTTCATTGTCACTCAAGTCCCCGAAAAACCTTATGGCTTCTTCATACCATTCAAGGCCTATATCATGGGGTATGGAGCCAAAAAGGTCAAGCACATCAATTGTGACAAAAATGAGATCATTATTAAACAAATTCTCTTTTACATTGTATAGGAAGTCCCTAGAATCTTTCAGAAAAGACAAACCTTTCATCCTAGATTTTTTAAACGTTATATCAATATACCTAGCTAAAGGAGAAATTACCGAACCTTCGGCAGCTACTATAGGGTGTAGGGGCGGGTCCAAAACATTCTATACAAGACTGCAGTAACAGTCGAACACACATGCATGAGATTCATGCATGACAAAGGTACTAGGTAAACTGTACATTAATACATAGAATGCAGGTGTACACAATAAACTCTTTGTGGGTGGAAATATCTGTGATGTATACAAACCATATCACAGTATTGGGTTGGCTACCTGACCCATATACAGTTTCAGATAGTATATTTGCAGTCTACAGCTATTATGGTTTCATACTTGCCTGCAGCACCGTACCTCGGAATAGGAACACATATAGCTGAAATGCAATGGTTAACACAAGACAATCCTCATATACACAATATACCTTTGGTGTGCATGATATTGCTTCAGATGTTAGTGCAGAACAAATGTCATAATGCATATATTTTATAGTACAGCTCTAAATCTACTGTTTAGCATAACACTCTTTTTTTAGCTAAACCTTGAGTCTGTTAGTGGTATTCTTTGTGTTTTTATTTCAGAGCAGATGTCATACTTGCTTTTATGAACAACAGCCCTACTTACACACATGTTGCATAACACAGCTTTATTAGTGGTACTTTCATGCAGTTATTGGTATATTTTTGAGTGCTTATTGCACAACAGTTGAAATAATGCAGGTGTTGCAATACAGCTGTAATTCCACAATTATTGCAGTAAAAACTTTATTTCATTAACATTATCAGGTTTAATGCTATAATCTGTATTGCACTATAGTTGGCAATAGTCAGTTATTGCAGTGCAGGCCTATGTCCACATTCATTGCAATACACAAATCTGTACCGTATGTACCTACTGGCAGTGAGTGAATTACTCTGTCTTGTGTATTGACTATAGATTGCAAATTAATCTGTACTCACCACATTCATGATGCAACCTGGCCAGGCACCCTGCATGAGCCTCTAGGTTGTGAGCTCTCTCCTTTGCAGCTGTAGGGAGAGAAGCACACCATTATGCATAGCTGTCTATCACACATTCATATTAAGTATTGGTAAAACAATGCTAACAGTACTTCCAAACTTGTGGGGCATTCCCTTCACAAGCATCCTGAACCCAGGTGCCCAGAAGTCCCCCCTTCCAATGCTTCATATTGTCATAGTGGTATTGGACCTACTCACCTGTGTGGGGGATACTGTAGTACTGGTGAGATGATATGCCAGTCAGTCCCAGGCCTCCACCTTGTACTCTGATCCCTGGAACTGGCCCTGCAGCAGCTGGTGTTCATGGTCTTTCACTAGGAGTCCAACCATGACCCTGGGCCCCATAATGCCCCACTGCTGCACCTGGAAGCATGCACCCTCTCCAACATCTGCCATAGTTCCTGCATAGTTCAAACTCTAACTGGTTATGGTGCATTCCTGCCTGTTGCACTTAATACAGCCTGATTTTCTGCCCTTATGCACCATTGGGCGATTGGTGCCATGCAAACCAGCTTAGCTGAGCTCAGCAGTACTTAAACTGCCAATGCTTAGCAATGCTTAGCAGTGTGCAGACCAACTAAGTGCAGCCAAGCAGTCCTTAAACAGAGATTGTTTTAGCAGTGCTTATCAAGGTTTAGCAAGGCTTAGCAGAAATTAGCTGAGTGCAGCAGATCATGATTTAAAAATAACTGGCTAATTTATCTTGTGAAAATAATTGCTTAATTTCCCTTCCATGTATTCAAACCTCACATCTCCTGCACAGGAAGCTGTAACTCTATCCACTTGGCTATTTGGGTATGTAAAAGTCTGCTATAATTTTACATATACCTCTCAGCTATGTTTGAGCACTGCTGAACACCAAGCTGTGGCTTGCAAACCTGCTCAGCAATGCTTAAACTTGACCTTTCAATCATAAACTAAATGGATCCAGTTTCTATTTTAAGTTGTCTGGCATGTGTCAATTGTGCTTTGTGGCACAAACTTAAAAAATAAATAAAATTATAAGATTGAATTTATTGTTATCAGGCACTTGGACAGTGCAGGGGGTATGTTGCTCATTTATGGACACAGTTAGTGACACAGTCAATACACTGATTCAATACCACCTTCCCTGACTCTCCCTCAGTAATGTGCCTTTATTAATATGCATGGCATGCTACTGAGAGCGATCCACATACGCAAACACAGTAACATACATGTAAGCTCTATACTATTCCTACATGGATTTTAATAAATTGGGGGGATAATAAGGTAAAAATGGTAGCTACACTACAGAGTGACTGTAGTCAACAAAGGAGACAAAAAGAAAAGGAAATGATTTTTTTGTGATATACTCAAGCAGTAATAAAATATCTATGTTGCTCAACTGACAAAGTGCAGTATTTATTATCAAAAGCAAACATATCTGCCTATCATAAAAAAGTGTAATTTCAGTATTGAGTGATGTCCTATGGTGACTATGTGGTATCTTAGTTCAGAAGTATGAGTATACAAGGGATTATCTTCCTGTAAAACAGTGCTGTGATTGTTGCTAAAGCTGTTGATGATGCTCTCTTGTTATTAATCATTGCCAGGAATCTAGACTACAGAGTGCCACTGTTGTCACTTAATTAAAAGGGCATGGCTGGGATGACAAAGTGATTATCTGGGCATTAGTTTAAGTTAAGCGCCGTCCAGATGGCATGAGCACACTGTTTACCTTGTATCATGTGTTCTTAATGTGCTATCTGCATTTATCTTGGTTGATCTGATCACTGCATATAAAATCACTTGTTTTATGTATGTAGCTCTGGTGTCTGCCTTTGAAATTGATGTTATACATGAACATGTATCATGATAGTAGTGACCTGGCCTGCTCTGAGTAATTTTTACACAATAACTCTGCTACCTAAGTAAATACTTTATGTACAAGTCTTTGATATCCGACAAATAAATACTTAAAACAATTCATCTCCATGGTGCCCTTTGGAACTAAACACATGCTTAAGGATGTATCTCACTGCTACTGACTGTGGTTTCTTCCTGCTTTTCCCTTACACTAAAATACTGTCATGAACATCCGCTATATATATATATATATATATATATATATATATATATATATATATGAGTTGATTACACACATCAGTGAACAGAATTAAAGACAGATTTATAAACTTAAGATACTGGAATGAAAGCAGAAGTGTCTTCCATGCACCTTATTGAGTGCAAACTGAGTGATATTCCATATGGCTGTGTTATCTCCTAAATGCTGAATTCACGGATTACTTTTCTCCATAGAAAACCAATGCCATTGTGGTTTCTATGTGTTTTCTGGCAGCAATTCATTTTGTTTTCAGCATTTCTTCTTATTGGTATTTATATAACTGTGGTTGTTATATATAGTATTGCGTAATGTGGTGGGTTGAGGGGAACTTGCCCACATGCAAAAAGCAGTTATTTTAAAAAAAATTTAGCCATATGTGAACTTGATGGGTTATACTCCATGTGATGAGCCCTCACCAAATTGACTGCTGGATATTCATAGGTGAAGCAGCAAAATCTCACAATTCTGCACTTTGTATAGAACCGGAACAATATATTTGTTAGGAATTTTTTTATTTTCTTATTTTGCAAATCTTTGATCCCATTGCCTGACAACCATCATTAGACCATCTCCTGGTCTGGCAGACCAGTCCTTCCCATCACCATGTGGCAACTGACTGAAAGGGTTTGTCATCTAGACAGCCATACAGATGATTTAAGATTTTCTTTCTCCCTTTCACCAAAGTGCATGACATTACAAAGGACATCCCCTCATTTCCACAAGAGAAGTTACTTTCAAGCACTCATGTCTTCCCTCCTGCAGGATGAGCAGATATTTCTCAAGTCTCCACCAGGAAAAGCATAAAATCCTGTATGCCTCTTAGGGCATGCAAATCCATCCATGAAGAGAGGCAAGTGAGCCCCATCCCTTGACTCCATCCTCACCCTCCCTGCATGGATCTTCTAGTGCCAGAACCAATAATCAAATGTATTAAGTCCGTGGCTACCAAAAAAATCCAGTACCTAAAATAAAAGGAAATAAGGAAGGAAGGAAAAAAGAAACAAAATGTGATATGCTTTTAATGTGAGAACATTATACACAACAAAATTAAATAAAACTGCTCCATCCTCAATGTGATGAAGTTTATAAGAGTAAGAAGAAAGGAAATAAAAACTGCAGTACTGGTTTATGAGCTGTTTTCCAAAAAATATCTGAATGTAAAGTTTAAAAAGCATTCAAAACCTTCAGTTTCTCTATTTGTTTGTCTGTAATGTTGTTACAAATTTTTTGTAGGAATATTTAAGTGTTATGGGCATCTGTTATTTGTAAGGCAGTGGAAGGTTATTGTAATTAATTATTTTTTTTCCAAACACCTTTATTGAATTATCACTAGTGACATACGTAGGCAAATTTACATTCATATAAAAGCAATCAAACTATATTTATATAACAAACATTATACTTCACATATAATGCTATATATTACATAACCAAAGCAATATTACATAAATTATACAATTCCTGCTTTTTTAAAACAAGAAACAACTTCATTAAACCATCACTTACTACTATATAGGCAATCATACATTAATGCTAATCTCAGCTTTCAAACATTCAGTTTTAAGACATAAGGTCACTGGAAAATTGGATCTGACAAATTTTTGTAATTTTTTTTTTTTATCTTGCTCTCTCCTCAAAATCCATAGTTTTTTTTAAATAGTTTATGACTTTATCTTTTTGATAAAGAATGCTGATACTGTTTACATGTTTTGCAGCACAGGTTAGAGGATGGGTCTGGTATAACTGACAGTGTGTTTTACAGCTTTGGCTGTCAAACACAGGTGATGCATTCATGTAACCCTTTTATTCCTGTGCAAAGAACAAAAAATGCTTCCCTTGGATTTAATTTTAATGTAGTTTGATTTAATGCAATTTACCATATAAGGGAGGCTGTTGTCCCCAACCTTCCACCATTACCAGTATTTGATTCCAATATTTGTTAATATTTGAGCTATTGTTGGGGGTGACAACCCCCACTTACATGATAAATTAAAATAAATTAAAATGACATTAAAATTCAAAAAACAGACAAGCAAGATTGCTATTAGACATCTGGACAGCTGAGCAATAGTCCGTTAAACACTGAACAGAGAAGATAAACACCATTTATCCCCTGAGGTACACTGGTACAGGAGCAAAACTGCAATTAAATCATGTGCTAAAGGTGTGGTTAAGTGATGTTTTTTTTTTATTGTTATTTACTTTTGTTTCTAAATATCTTATTACAACACAGAACTGTGGGGAAAGAGATTGCAGCTACTTTTTTTTGATAACTTAAAGGTGCTGTAAAGTTCACCTCTGAGTGTGAGAACACAACTGGGAGATCAGTATAGGAGAATACCAGAGTTTGCTACTGCATATCCGGGCTGCTAAGCAGAAGTCCATTCATAACATGCACTTTAACCTAATAAAGGATAGTGGCACCGTAACAAAATGTAGTGGTATATGGTGAAAGCCCTTACTCAAGTATCTGTTCCTTTCCTTATTTAGCACTCAGGCAATGTTTTAAATCTTCATCACATGAATTCTGAATTAAAACAGAGAACATTTCAGTGACAAAGAAAATTAAACAGTGTAAGAAGAGGTGAAAATATTCCCTTCCGTGTGGATGAGGCAGTAAATACAAAGTTTTGCTCTATATGGCTGAGTTTTTCTGCTATTAATGGTTTATTTTAAATGGCTTGGTTGTTTAAAATGTTGAATGAGTTCAAGGGAATTGAATTCAGTGATTCCATACAAGTTTAAGTGGCCTAATCTTGTGTTTATAAACTATAGAGAAACACAATCAATGCCTTTAGTAGTGATCATTCTTATGAAGGTTGTGCCCTTATCATGTGTTTTTACAATTTATTTACTTTTCATTTAAGAGTTTTTGGAATTAAATTTTACAGCTAAATATTCTAAAGGGATGGGGAAATGTAGATCACTAGCTGATTAATAAAAAGAGGCACAGGTAATTAGGCTTCACAATAAAATATGTATGATTGAGTGCACTGATAAATGATATATATCCACTGCACTCACTTTAATGTTTAAGGGCCTTGAAAAGGTACTACACTCAGTCTGCACTGAATTTCTGGAAAACTCATAATGAAAGCCTCTACATATGGCAATCCATGTGTCTAGAAACCTATGTGATTGCTATATTTTACAGAATATAGTATAGCAAACCATGTTGCAGTTATTCTGGTGTCATTTCAGTAAGGGCTCTTTTGTAAATAACTTGCAGGAGCTGTAATGTTCACCTGTAAGTGGGAGTATACAACTGGAAACTCAATAGGGGAGAATGGGTGGAGTTTTCCTGCATTTTTTGCAAAATAATGGCACATTTTCTGATACAATTTTCCATAGGATGCCAGCAGCCCACAATATAGCTGTGCTAAACATTGCATTCTGTATGTTAATCATCATGACAGGAGACAAGGAAATGGTTGTTGAAAACCAGATTTGAGGTAAGGTAACAAGCTAAAGAGATCTGGGCTTGCAATGCAGGTGTAGAAGTCTCATATCTGATACAAGTTATGAACATGCCAGTATGGCAGTAGCTACAGAAATCAGTGAGGCAAAGACCAGGGTGTAGGACAAGCTTAGTGAGCACATGGAGAATTACTTTCAGATATTGTAATAGACAGCAGTGGGAGGCAAAACATTGTTCAAGTTGTTATGAATAAGTTTATAGAAATACAGATCTCAGTTGGGGATATTTTGGAGAAACAGATAAAATAATTTCAGCATCTCCTTACTCTGTTGTCCATATCCTCTTCTGCACTAGCTCTAGTGGAAACTGGATTCATGTATGTAGATGGTAACCCTATAATACATTTTCCTTGTAACAAGTCTGCAGACGTGGAAGAGACCTGTTTAGAAATGCTGAAGTTACTGGACTATGCTGAGATTGTGGCTAATATGACTTTTCCATGATATTTGGAAAGGGGAGAGGATATCTATGGTTTGGCAAACTGTGGCAATGCTTGCCATTTTCAAACAAATGACACAGGGAGAATATTTCAGTTATAGAAGGCTCATGATTTTCTCTTCAAACACCAGCACTTACTGAAATTTTAATTGGTTAAGTTCTGTCATTCTAAAATCCAGTTTCTTTATTCCTGCTTATTTAAATTCTATTTTTTTTTGTATTGCTTATACTTTTTCATTTTTAGACAGATGCTAATTGAATAAGGCAAACTCATCATCAATGGGCAGCATGTATAGGTGTTATTCATTACATTCAAAAATTGCACATCCTTTTCAGTGGTTTTAGTTGATGTACTAAACATCTTAAAACTGGATATACATTAGTATTTTATCATGTACTCAGTATATACATTAGAGAAAAATCACATCAATTTAGCTCATGATTTCATGAAAAAGTGACTGCTAAGCATTTTCTGACATCAGAAAGGCATTTAACTACATTTTAGGCACCACAGAATAACAAGAAGTAGCTAAAACAGCTTTCAAAGCTATAAAATGTGTTGGGCTGCCACACTCTTTTTGTGTGTGTTTGACAGTATGAAGTGTATTATACCCTTTCAAGATGCTACAGAATCAAAGATAGACTTTGCTTCTGGCCACTGTCTGGGGAGGCCTACGTGTGTTTCAACTTTCAAAGCTGATAAACACCCTGCACTTTTAGTTTCTGTTTTGTTATTTTCTTTTTTCTCTCTGTTGAGCAGCTAAAACTTCAATTACTACAAAGACATATCTGACTTCTTAAAGTTTTTATAGTTGTCAAAGTGTGAAACACTTAGAACTCAACTTTTTCTTTCTCTCTCTCTCTCCTCTGTAAATTGTAATACATTTGGCAGGTAAAGCTCCACATACTACAAATAACTGAGGTCTGGTTTCTCTGATTGTAACAAAGTTCTCACATGTTCTCAAAGTGGATGTTAAGGTTCACCTACTGAAATTCACTGCACTCTGCTCTTTAAGTGAATTTCTTTACACTCATTTTACAAAAATACTATAACTTGGCTATGATGTAATGCTAAGTTATATTGCACTATCTAGAGGCAAGTTATCTTCATTAAACACAACTCAGGCAGACAGCCTGTCTTACCTTTAACACTCCTTTGCCATATTTGCTATACAGTATTGACTATAAATTAAAGAAGAAATTTGTCTATAATTATTTTTGCAGTTGTATATTGTTGTGTATAATAGAACAGGAAAAAACATATACCAAGAACTAGATCATCAAATCCTGCAGAATTCATGATATTACCCATCTTGAAAAGAATTTAAAAAAATCTTTTGATATTGTCTATTCACTGAAATAATGCGCAGAGAAACCAGATTTTGTATACTGAACAATATTAACAATATCATCTTTGCTATGTTAGCAGCTAGCAATGAAAAAAATGCTTAGGTAGCTAGTCATCTGTTTCAAGAATTTCACCATAATGTATTTATAATGCAAACAAATAATTTCCTTGCATGGTACTATAAATCTAGTAACTAAAATCATAAACTTGGAGATGATTAAGATATTGGCTATAGCTATAAATTTGTAGAGAAAAGACAATCTTAGTTTCATAGTTTCATATGTGTGTATTGATGAATGACCACAAGAGCCTTTTTAAGCCTTGCCATCCATCCCAAATCTCAAACAAGTTCCGATACCCTTTTTAAGTGTAAGCAGGTGCTTTGGAGATGAAACATTTACAAGCTAGGGCCTGGGAGATAAACCACTTACATGTTGCCTGTGTTCATTAGAAACATAGGTGCCAAACCAGGGATGAATTTAACGTTCCTCATCCAATTGTCCAGGTTGCACTTGAATTGGGTTAGGGAGAAACTTGGCTTCACAGGGATGGGGAGCTTGTTCCAGACATGGGGTAATCTTGGGGATAAATAACTCTCTCTCCAGCAGGTCCTTTTTATATCACAGGCAAGTTTTAAGTCTTTAGAATGGGTAATTCTGGTGCTGTTTGTTTTGTGGATATGCAGGAGGTCCATCAGAGTGTGATCTGACATTAGCCTGTATGCCAGGCATAGCTCTCCCCTCAAAAGCCTGTAGGAGACAGAATACAGGGATAGAGCCTTGAGGCAGCCTGCATAGGACATTTTACTTAAGCCTTGTATTATTTTAGTGAGGAAACTCTGTGGACATTCCATTTGTTGGATATGCCTGGTTAGGTACATACCAAAGGGGGCATTGTACTCAATGATAGGTCTAATGAATGCCAGATACATTGTAACAATGACTTCCTTGGAGTTGGATGCCATACCTTTGTTTATAAGTTGCACAAAATAGAAGGATTTCTTCACTGCTGTAGACATGTGATAGTCAAAGGCTAGATGACTATCTATGTGTGTCCCTAAGTCCCTGACTACTGGGTCAACTCTAAGGGGTGTGTGGTCAATAAGATAGTTACCAGGGATGGATGACTTCCCAAAGGATACTATTATGCATTTCTTGGCATTTAGTTTTAGTCCATGACTCTGATATCAGTTTTTTGTCTGTGTCAGCCCTTCCTGACATTTTAGTCAGTGTGAGATTCAAGGACAGCTCCTAATTTGCATTCATCTGCAAATTTAGTCAGTCAGAGACCACTGACATTTTAGTCAGCCAGAGACCAGAGATCACCTTCAGTGATTTCCTTGAACAACTAAATTGAACTGTAAAGGAGCTCTATGACTGTTTTACTGCTCAGTTTATCTAATACATATCATTTTCTGCTTCTTGTAAGGACTTATTTATTTATATTTAGCTATTCTATACAGATACCCAGGAATTCATTAAAGTTTGTAACGCAACCCATATGGCTCATGTTAGAAAGGCCCTTCCACCATGAGGTACCCATTTGTGATTTAAAAGAAGGCCTGCCATGATATGATAAGATATTGTTATTGTCTAATTTGCATGTTACCTGAACTGCATTTACTACCGTGACATGCAGATCATGGCTGATCTGCACAGCGTGGTAGCAAACTGCTCCTCATATAGACAGACATCCCCCTGTCACTCTCTCACACACACAAGTACACAAACATGAACACACGCAAACACACACCACAGTCCCTTTACTTGCCGTACGCTATCGACCCTCCTGTAGTTCCCCATACTCCATAGTACTTTAGTAACATTACAACACATATATATTAGGCCTGGTGGTCTATTGTATGTCCCATCTCCTGAATTTGATTACCATATTGGTGCTGGTATGGCACTTTAGAGAATAATTGGGGGTGTCAGATGTATCCCCTGACCCTTTGATGGACTTTATGATGTTGGTGCCAGTACAACACTATCTCTATAGTGGCCAGTAGTTCTCCCCACCCCCTTCATTCCTGTACTACCTTTGGTGCATTTTAGGCTCTTTTAAAATTTATTCTATGGTATCCAGTGGTTCACCCACCACCCTAGTTCTGTACTGTGGTTAGTGCCATTACAGCACTTTAGAGTGTGTCCAGTGGTCCCACCTTCATACCTGTTATGCTGTTCTGTGCCTTAAGGCACTTTGAGGATGTTTCCTTGATGTTTAATGCATCGTCTCACTCCCCCATCCCCAGTTTCTGTAGTAACCTTGGGGCCAGTACAGCACTGTAGAGTGTGTATCCCCCACCTCCCAATCCCAATACTAATGCTGGTGCTGGTACAGTGCTTTAAATATTACTCCCTGGTGTCTGTAGGTTCCACCTCCCACCCCTGTTTTGATGTTGGTACAATTATGGCATTTTTAAAGTAAGCCTTGGTTTCTAGTGGGTCCCTCCACCATGTTTGTGTTCTGTGGTTGAAAATAGCCTTTTGGCCATATACGCTACCTTGATATGGTGGCAATGACCATGCAGGTCAATATGGCTGAATGCTTTCTTAAATTGCTCAGTTGTGTAGATGCCTTTCTGGAGGCAGTTCTGTAGAGAGTGCACATGGCTAATTAGTATACATACCTGCTCCTGGAAAGCCTCATTAACTCATTCACTAGAATGGAGCTCAGAAAGTTCACACTGTAACCTCCAATGGGTGGAGCCTATGCCTTTTAACAGAATCAAATTTTGTCCTCACATTTCAAACAAATGATCATATCTCTGAAACCATAGGGGTTATGAAAGAGGTATAAATGGCAAACCCTTTAGCACAAATTATTTTTATAGTGGTAGTATTCTTTAGGTTATCGGTCTTTAACTCAGTTTTATAAGTCGCAGTAACTGTTACGTTTGTAATATTTTGTAAACAACTTACAGTATCTCAGCAACCACTCACGTTACACACATACTGTCATCAGTATTTTATTCATCTAGCTGAGAGCTTTCATATGATGCTAAGGAGTTCTGTCTGTGTTACTTGGTTGTTGAGATACTTAGAAAAATGTGAAAATTATTTCTGTATAAATTAAATTAATAGACAAAAACAACAGGTAATATCTTTTTACCTGCACTAGACAAAGGTTAAATATTAATGCAGTTGAGTTTGCCACTGTGCAAGCTATAAGATGAAATCATTTAAAACCTTGTACATAGCATGGTTTTGGAATTATTGATGCAAATATGAACAAGCAATATTTGATGCCTGGAGTCATCAGTAGGAGTTAGCTGCAGATGCACCTGGAGGTGCCACTCGGATGTAATGGGTTAACATTCAGCATGGCCACAGGGTCAGACCTTCTTGGTGCTGTATAACTTTGTTTCAGAGGACCGTGCCTAGCAAATAGAAAAAAAAGGTAGTGCAACATGTACACAGTCATGTACACATTGTGGTAGCTTCGTGAATGCAGCCCATAAACTGTTGCATGTTGCAATTTGTACTGTACATTAGAGATAGTTTGTGAACGAAAAAAAAAAAAAAGAATTCTATACTAAAGAGCTCTATTCAGGATAGCTCTACTGCCTCAAGAGATTCCTAAGAAACTTTCAGAACAAGTGGGCTATATAATTAGTAACCATTTGAAATGTCAGGACTTGCTATAGCAAGTCTTGTAATGTGAAGACTAAATGGCCAAAATAAATGAACTTACATATTTTGTCTAAGACGACCATTTAACAGAATATTTCCTTTTCTCAGAGGTATGATAATCTTGAAGCTAGTATATATGTGGTGCTGTGGAAGTGTTGTCGCCTCACAGTAAGACGTTCTGTTCGACTCTCAGCTAGAGCGTCTTCTGTGTGGAGACATGCATGAATGGGTGTACCTTCATTGACGGTTGTGCATCAGGGCTGGCAACTCGGCACGTAAAAATCTACTGCCAATCATTAGTGGACTGGAGTTCCGCTGTGGCGACCCCTAACTGGGAAAAGCCGAAAGACCCAACAACAGCGACAACATATATGTTTGGAGTAGCGGGGAGGGTTGCTGCCCACATTGGAAATGCGGGGGGCTTGCCTTCCTGCAAAAAAAAGTTTAAAAGAGAGAAGTAATGTTCAAGATTCACTCTTCTACTGAATTTGGAATGTTTTTTTTTCTTTTGGAATGTCGCTGCTCAGCATTTCAAGTGGCAACATTTCAACAGGGAACCATATAATTAATATTTTATGGTATGTAACATGTTCTAACAGCTTTCCAAAAAAAAAAAGCAGAAAGCACAATATCAAATATGTGCATGTCAGTCAGGAAAAGGAGAAATAAACATGTTTTCTATAATATGTAAAATGGCAGAAGATATCATTTTCTTCTGAGGAATATTTAATATGGTTCAAACACCTAAATGTTCATAGGCCTGAAAAAATGCAGACTGTATGGTTGGGATTCATAAACCTTAAAAGAGTTTCAACAAACTTTATTGTTATATTCGGCTGCACCACTGTGATATTTTTGAATTTGCAGCCATACAAATTCCCAGAAGAGCAAGATCTCATTGGGAGTTTTTAAGACCATGAATTACTCAACTGAGCAGCTCTGCACTGCTCCTTTGAGCACTATGCTAACCTGAATTAACTCAGATTATACAGACCACACACAAGGAGTGGCACTCCCTTACAGTGATACACCTAGCACACAGACACAGGCAAAGACACATGTACACACACACATTCACAGTTAAGTCATCATCTTCTACCATCACACCTCTCAACCTGAAATCTGGACAAAGCCATAAATAATGGGGGACAAAGGCCCAAAAATAAGGACAATTGTTAAATACTGCTATTACAAACTTAAAGAACAGAAAGAACAACTGGCTTTGCATCAGCATGAATCTGCTGAAGAGTACAAAGTCTGAAATTCAAATGCCTGTCATTATTTTATGATTTAACTCTTCAATGATTGCCAGTAATTTGCTAGAAAACCACAGTTTCATGAAAAATGGACCAAACATATAGGCAAAAATCTGTATAGTTGAGAGGTATGCCCACCACACACACATTACTGCCACTCACTGCCTCACATTACTTTAAAAATAAACAGTAATGCAAACCAATTGAGGAGCTTTAACAGTCATGTAAACTGTAGGCAGCAGAACTCATGTGAAAAACAGTAACCCAACTATCTACTCAAAAACAGGCACACAAGCACTTAAAGTCACATCCCACAAGCATGCACATTCATATACATACACTCATAATAAGCGCAGATCATGTCACATACTGACCATACACACACACACACACACACACACACACACACACACACACACACACACACACACACACACACACACACACACGTACACACAGGCAAACAGCTACACATTTATATAAGCACATTCATTTCTACTAACCTCTATCAGTAATCTGCACAAGGGAAAGCTATCCCACATCCTTGGTGCAGATTCTGCCATTGAGATGCATAGATAGACACTATTATCTAGCAATATTAGCTTATGTATGTTTTCTTCTTCTGTGCTTTTTGCAGCATACCAGGCTGGTTATTGATCCATTACTATAAGCAATGTCTCCCTAACTACAGAATTGCATGTGGTGCAAAGCAGCTTACTGCCCAGTGGGACAAGGATGTGTTGCTATGCAGACACCTAAATCTGAAGCAGAGCAAGCCTGCTTAATGCATATGGCACCTTTCAATGTCTTGCATACTGTGCAATTTTTGAATGAAGCTCACCCTGCATGTTTGCTGGGAACAGAATGGTAAAAAGCAGCGTACACAATTGTCTATGTAAGACCGCAACTGGTATCTAGCAATATAAAGCCATAGCTCTGTAAACCACATGAAATTTTATAGTCAGTTTCTCATGCTTGTATATTATGACCCTTACAATGCACCTAGCAGATCATTACATGTATAAAGACCACAACAAACAAAATTATCTTCATGTATTTTTTTACTGCATTTCTCTCTAATCTGGTGAGCAAAACAGCCATAAAATCAGGGATAAAAAACTTCATATTCAAGATCAATATACGTGTGTGTGTGTGTGTGTGTGTGTGTGTGTGTGTGTGTGTGTGTGTGTGTGTGTGTGTGTGTGTGTGTGTGTGTGCTCTTTTTATGTTATGACATATATTCTAGGTGGTGTACATGCATATGCTCGACCGGTGAATGGTCGACCGGGTATGGCCGAGAAGAGTGCGCCAACATCACAAAAATGTTGATTGCAAGTGTTGCGAATCCCAAAATCCTGTCCCCTTTTTGACTCATGTTAGCACTCATTTTAGGCTGTAGAGTGGTCAGAAATGTCAAATTTGGTGTTTTTACGACATTCTGACCATTCAGCATTTTGGGATTCGTGTAGAAACGTCGGTTAAATGTGTGGTCGAGCAATGTGCACTCGACCATATGAATGTAAACTTTCTAGCTAATTACCATATTGGGAATAATGAGCTGGTGTACATGCAGTGCCCACCTTAGATACTGAGTGCAATGCAAAACATCATACTGTGGCACTGAAGTCATTTTAATGTATAATGGTCAATTGTGAGTCCCCATATTACATTGAATGCATTTGCTGTCTGTATAGCAGACTAAGTGAGTTCTATTTACTTGAGTACACACAAAAATTATAATAACTGAAATTCTGTTTGATGCTCAAGGATTGCTTGCACTGCAATCCTGTTTTCTAAGCACAGGACATTTATATAAAATTTAGGCTTCATCCTATATGCAGTAACATTTGTCTTGACTGATAAAACAGTTTTTTTACCTCTGATAATGAAAATTTAGTGTACTCATATTCTGGGTGTTAGTACACCCTGATGAAAAGGGAAATGGACTTATAGTATGGAAAATAGGTATAATTTGCTGCATCACCTAAAGTAATCTAATAAGATGCCCAGTAGCATTTTGTAATGAAAAAAATAAGGAATATAAGAAAACTGTAACAGGTTATTGATTTACCAAACACACTTAAAGCTGCCATTGTACCACAAGATTTCCATTGTGTCTTAATCCTGATTTACATGACACCACTTTGCCTTTGTCAGTCCATGGAGTTCAAGCCTTATCCTCCATGCAGCAACAGAAATTCTGCCTTGTCTGATGGAATATTATTTTCTGGTATGATGGAAACTTAGTATTCATATATGCTCAAAATTATTTTATATCATCATTTGACTATAGTGGTAAGTCAAATATGCACCAAAGGAAATAGGATATAATGTCTGGTTGTGTAACCAAATGTCCTCTAAAATATTGCATTTGAATTCTGCATATAATGCTATACATCAGTTCTTCAATTAACATTCATAATAAAGCTTTTAGGGAATTATTTCAGTTACCCAGGTGCACAGTTCACATCTTATTACCAGTCTACCCTTCAAGGTTTCGGGCTGATTTACCTGGTAACAGATTGTTTTTTTCCACTAATTAGAATTTATACATCACTGTCTATATAGAAACAGAAATGTTTCTTTGACAAAACAGTTATATATTTTTATCATAATGGTATAACGATAACTTAATAGACATATGCTATGCATATTAGCTTTACTATCTGTTTTCCTCAGAGCTCATAAAGTCCCTCAATGCAATTCAGTAGACATGCCAAACTGTAGCACCAATAGTCTGCTAAAATACTACCGTTGGTAGTTATATATAAGGCCATAGGTCATTAATACAAAAATGTTTTGGTAATTATAATAACATACTCCTGTACAAAATGTACTTCTGACTTATATTCTGCAGTCACAGATTTCAGTGTATGTCAGTCATGATTTACGCGGGAGCATATTGCCTTTTTCCTGTACATTCAGTTTAGGACTGACACTTTAAGAAACAGCAACACTGCCTAGTCTGATGATATAGTTTTTTCTACTTATAACAAGGGTATATTTGTCCATATGGGCCTCATTCACAATTCTAATGGAAACTGAGTATAATGTAAATTGGTAGCTTGGCACATTCTATTAGCCATGTAAAAACCTATGGATAGAGGCTATCAATGCATATTTTTATCTGTGAAACCGTTTCCCATTGTCATTTCTAGTAAACTTTATTTAACAGCTAATTAGGATACTTCATTATAAACTGCTGCTAGGTTGTGCTTTTAGGTGCAGTGGTGGTAATTAGGGTTACAAACTATACTTATTTACATAAGAATGCCCCTATTTGGCAAATGTCCCTTGATTTTACATCAAAAATATTTCCTAAGTGTTTTGTAATAGTTGTACAAAACAATTATTTTATATCTGAAATACCTTAATATGATACTAAACAAGAGAAACAGCACATTTTTTTATAAAACTGAGATTTTATTTTAGCAACAAAGTGAAGTTCTGTGCTTTGCACTGGTTGTGAATAAGGTTTGTCCTGTAAGATTGCATATTTCTATAAAAAGTCCAAATCTGAACATTTGAAAAGGTGAACACCCTAGTGGTAATAAGAAGCTGTTTATGAAATCTCTGAGTGCCATGTCACAATTCCTAGAAAAGTTTTTCTCCTTTTAGTAAAAATATTCAAAATACTGAAAAACATCACTTTTGGGGATAAAGAAATAACAACTGTCTCACTTACATTTCGGAGGGTGGACTAATGATTAAGGTGTTTCCCTTATAAACACAAGGTGCAGGGTTTGAGTCTCACAAGGGATGACTGGTTAGGCTTAAAATGGCTTGCAAGGGCAGTTAGCTTAGTAC
This sequence comes from Protopterus annectens, assembly GCF_019279795.1. Taxonomy (NCBI): domain Eukaryota; kingdom Metazoa; phylum Chordata; order Ceratodontiformes; family Protopteridae; genus Protopterus; species Protopterus annectens. The sequence continues at coordinate 557,637,202 of NC_056737.1, read as the reverse complement.
TATTCTATGAACCTATGTTAAGAAAGCAAAATATATGTCTGATTTTATAAATTACATAGTTACTCTGTCATATAAAATAAAATAAAATGTACCTGTCTATTTTAAAATGACTCTGAAGACATTTCATTTAAGAAGGTTGTGAAGTTGTAATAATAAATAATACATAACCATTTTAAATCCAAAATGTGAGTTGTTGTGTCCTCGTGTTTCTAAAATACTGCAAACACCAGTCTCAGATCCTTTCATATACAGTGAATATAAACCATGTACACACCCCTGTTAAAATGCCATGTTTTTGTGATATAAAAAAATGAGACCACAATAAATCATTTCAAAACTTTTCCCACCTTTAATTTGACCTATAATCTGTACAATTCAATTGACAACCAAACAAATCTGTTAGGGTAAATAATATAAAAAATAAAACAATGTACAATAAGCTGGTTGCATAAAGGTGTGTACACCATTAAACTAATACATTGTTCAAGCACCTTTTGATTTAATTACAGCATTCAGTCTTTTTGGGTAGGAGTTTATCAGCATGGAACATCTTGACTTGGCAATATCTGCCCACTCTTCCTTGCAAAAGCACTCCAAATCTGTCAGATTCTGAGGGCATCTCTTGTGTACAGCCCTCTTCAGGTCACCCCACAGACTTTCTATTAGATTTAGGTCTGGGCTGTGGCTGGGCCATTCCAAAACTTTAATTTTCTTCTGGTGAAGCCATTCTTTTGTTGATTTGGATGCATGCTTGGGGTCATTGTTGTGTTGAAAGGTGAAATTCCTCTTCATCTTTATCTTTCTCTCAGACACCTGAAGGTTTTGGGCCAAAAATGACTTGTATTTGGAACTGTTCATACTTCCATCCACCTTGACTAAAGCTCCAATTCCAGCTGAAGAAAAGTAACCCCAAAGCACGATACTGCCACAAACTTGCTTCACCGTGGGGATGGTGTTCTTTTGGTGATGCAAAGTGTTGCTTTTGTGCCAAATGTACCTTTGGAATTGTGCCCATAATGTTCAACCTTGGTCTCATCAGACCATAACACATTTTCCTACATGCTTTTGGGAGACTTGATGTATTGTTTTGCAAATTTTAGCTGGGCATGGATGTTTTACGGTGTAGGAAAAGACTTCCATCTTGCAACCCTACCCCATAGTCCAGACATATGGAGAATAGGGGAGATTGTTGTCACATGTAGTACACAACCAGTACTTGCCAAAAATTCCTGGAGCTCCTTCACTGTTGCTGTAGGTCTCTTGGCAGCTTCTCTGACCAGTTTTCATCTTGTCTTTTCATCAATTTTGGAGGAACGTCCAGTTCTTTGCAAAGTCACTGTTGTCCCATATTTTCTCCACTTTTTGATGACTGCCTTCACTGTGTTCCATGGTATATCCAATGCTGTGGAAATGTTTCTGTACCCTTCTCCTGACTGATACCTTTCAACAATGAGATCCCTTCGATGCTTTGTAAGCTCTCTGTGAACCATGGTTTTTGCTGTAGCAGTCAACTGAGTAAATGTCAGGAAAATCCTACTAGGACAGTTGAACTTTATTTGGGGTTAATCAGAGTCTCTTTAATTGATGACAGGTGTGTACCCAGGAAGACTGAATGCTGTAATTAAATCATAAGGTGCTTCAACAAAGTATTAGTTTAAGGGTGTGAACACACAACAAAGTGTTAGTTTAAGGGTGAGCACACTTATGAAACCAGTGTATTGCATGTTATTTATTTTTTATAATTTTCCCCTAACAGATTTGTTTGTTTTTCAATTGAATTGTACAGGTTATAGGTCACATTAAAGGAGGGAAAAGTTTTGAAATTATTTATTGTGTTCTCATGTTTCTATATCACAAAAAACTGGCATTTTACCAGGGTGTGTACACTTATTTATATCCACTGTATGTACTATTCTAGTAGAATGTACCTGTTGTGAGATAGACCAGCTTTTACGAAGAAGTCACATAAGTGTGATGACCATTTGTTGCTCTCAGAAATAGTCAGTGAGCTTGTAAAGGCATGTTAGTATCCATTTAATAGTGATCATACAAATTACATTTTCTTTCATACATAATCTTCTCCAATCAGATTCTGTACAACTCTGATGTCTCATTGAGAATAAATGAAATGCATAATGGTCATAGGAATTTAGTTCCTTTTATTGATGTCAGATGCAGGCACTGTCCTGAGAAAATGTAATTTATCACTCAACAGTGATCATGTAGCCACACTGTGTTTTAACACATAGCATGCCTCCTCACACTTTCCCCAAAGCCAGCCACCTTCATTACACATCCCTGACATTTGACTGTGTTAAAAGCTAAGGAAATGACCTCAGTGATGCGTTTGAGCTTGTTGCTATACCACACATATACAGTGAACTCAGCAAGCCATATAAACGGGTGTTTCACATAGATCATGTAAATGCTATCTGCTTTCCCAACTAAACTATTCTACAAAAATGTAGCCATTTTCTGTGCACATCTCTATCATCTAATTGCCAAGAAAGTGAAAAATGTACGGGCCAGGATAATACTTGTTTATAGCCACATAGACTGCCCCCTTGAAAAGTCATGGCAATGATCTCTTAAAAAGTGATCATGCAGATTTATTTACTTATTTTATTTAAAATCTGTTGACCAGGAAAGTTCAAGTAGGACAGAACCTATTTTCAGTGGAGACCCAGGGAGAAATGCTCCAGAAGTATGTCTTTGGAATGTGGGAGGAAACTGGAGTACCAGGACGAAACCCACACAGACGCAGGGAGGATATGCATATTTTGCACAGAAGGCATGCCAGCTGAGAATCAAACCGAACATATATATCCTATCCCCACTCCAAACAAACCATATCAATGCACACTTTTACTGTGATCTCTGAAATGCCCTTTACTTTCATAGACCCTCCTGCTCCCATACAGATGACTACTTCTGGAAATCATCTCCTATTTGTGATCACTAAATATGGAGGAGATAATGGCTAAATTAAAGTATTTCATGTTGCCTCTGCTCCCATTTAAGCCATGCCACCCATAGTAAATAAACAAATAAATAGTTTACTATCATAATGTTGAGGAAACATTGCTTGACACTGGAAATGCGAACACCGATCTGCAACCGCTGAAAATGCTGAATGCAAATGTTGCGATTTGCAAAATCCCACCCCCTTTTTGACCCATGTTAGCACTTCTTTTTGGGTGTAGAGAAATTGGAAATGTAGATTTCTGTGTTTTTGAGACATTTTGACCATTCTGCATTACAGGATTCACTGACTGGTGTTGCTCATATGCAGTGTTGAGCAATGTGCCCTCAACATTATGATAGTAAACCCAAATAAATAACTAATCTTGAATGGGTCATGCTGTAAGCAGTAAATACTGTTACCACTGCTATAGAAATATGTTCTTTTCTGCAACTAGAATACAAAGATACTCAGAGAGAAAATCATCCCTGAAGACCAGAGTGCCTGGTCTAGAGATTGTAGGGTAGGCACTGAGATTAGTTGCACCTAACAGCCAGTCTTCATTGTTTAGTTACAGAACATGGGATAGCACATCATATTCAGTTACTATGAGAGGCAGATGAAGCTGAGAAGTCATGCTAATGAATTGCTTGACCTATTGTTTTCAACATCTGTTTTCCATTCATTCTAATGGGAAGTTTTTAGGTAATTATTTCACTAGTTCAATTATTGAACTACCATAATAATTACTCCACTTGTGTCCCAAGCAAAAGAAAAAACTTATTAAATTTTAAGATCACTTACTTAATTTTAAAATAAAGATGCAATAAATCTCTGTTATCCTAGGACCTGTCATTCTAGCTATATTGAGATAATATGTGTCTTGTGCTTAATAGGTTAAGCAAGACTTTATTACTGATACAAATGCAAAACATCAACCTGTGTTGGGTGCAAACAAATTGCACATCTTTCTTACCTTTCTCTGCTGTGCTATACTAAGGACCTTTGTTTAATAGTTGAATGAAAACTCCTTTTGTCAATATTGTATTAACACCTGCTAGGATACAAATAGGTTCAATTAGGTTACTCAATAGTATCAATGATGAAAATAAAATAAGCTGTCAAGAAAAACTACTTAACAACGCAAAGATGCATACTTTTCCACTTATGTATGAGACTTGTTTCTAAAGTGTTCTTATAAAGTCTGGCATTTACAAATCTAGCTTATAACTCAAGTTCTTCTTGTCAGAAAAATAATACTATTGTTATTGATGATTTAGTACTTATTAATGATGCAGCTAATAAAAGGTTGTGATCTGCAGATTTTATAAACCCAGCAAAGCTGCTTGACAGAAAAATTCAAATGTAGTCTCTATGAAGTCATCGTTTCCCCTTAGCAATAGAAAGTCACCATAACCCTTAAAATCAAAGTGAAAATAAAACCTATAGGTTCAACAGGTAAGCAGGCATCTTCAGCAAATCAGAGTTCCTTTTATTGCTAAGGACACTGACAATTTTAAACAAAGAAGGGATAAAAGACATGGCATTATCTAATGTAAGTGTTACTTGTGTGAGGGCATCATAGATGAGCCAAATGGTTTTGAGGCAGCCATGTACAATTTCTATGTAATTTGCTTGAAGTTCCAACAAATGTACCAACAATTTACTGGGGAGCTTTGACTACTCTTCTGTACACAAACCTCATCATATTCATGTGAATTTCTGCATATTAGTCATTTGAACAATTTGAGTAAATGATAACTTTCATATGACGGGGCAAAATATTTCTTTTTTTTCGCATATTTTTTATTGATTTTTATAAATACAAGTATAACAAATAAAAATAACACAATATAAAATGAACATAACTATATACAGTGTCCATAACAGATATGCTTTTGTTAATGTATTCAGATTTTACCTAACAGCTTTTTAAGTTTTATCCAAGGCAGTTGTTTATGTGTCACTCTTGAGGTTTTTGAGATTATAGTCAATGATTCTCTATTACATACAACTTTGGCCAATGAGATAAATTCCAGAAATTATAGAATTATTTTTACTTTCCCAATTTGAGGTAATTATTTTTCTTGCTATTGTAAGGAGGGACCAGAGAGGGTGCACTTGTGTTTCTGGAATATACACTAGTATTGTTGCATTAAATAATAACAGTAAGTCAGTCACTTCACATTTATCCGACCACAATGCTTTTATAAAAGATTTAAATCCCAACCAGAATGGAATTACAGTTTTACACTCTATAAACATATGTGCCCAATCTGCACATACTGTTTCTTCACATTTCCAACATTCAGATATTTCACTTCCTGATATCAATGCTATTTTATGAGGAGTAAAAAAAAATTCTGTGAATAAACTTCCATGTGTAGATTTTCCAAAAGGGAGATGATGTAGTGCTACTAATTGACTTAAGTATTAATGTTTTCTCATTTTCTGAAAAACTAAATTTATTAACCTTTTCTGTGTATTTCCATAAGGATTCATCTAGGATTTGTAAGTCAACACATAGTGTCCTGTACACTTTTGACAATGAAACCCATCATTATTACACAATGTACTAATTTCGCAAAAAAGAGATAACATTTTTGGTCTAGGTGTGGATTTTACTACTTGACATACTTTGAATTAATTTGCTATATACTCTCTGAATGTTTGTATGTTTAGCCAATTGTTTTGGTTTATGTTGTATCCTGCTATAAGGGAAGTGGCCTCACATATATAATTGGTATCAAGGAACTGATGCCAAAATACTAACCCATTTCCTTTCATTTCTTCTATTTTTTCATATTCAAAGAGCCAAACATTTGTTTGTAAATGCTATAGGAAATATTAAAAATATAAAGTTTCTCATCTTATAATCTTTGTACATTATTTGTTTAAAAATCTTTACTTACTATGAAGTTAACAACAGGAGAATTTTTCTTTTTTATTTGTATTATAACAACATTTTTTTATGACTAGATACATTTTTTCTGTTTCTGTGAATATGCCATTGTTTATTGTTTCCCCACTATTAAATACTAAAATTGTTTTATGTAAGTTTTTCCAACTAGATGTATACTTATGATTTAGCCATTGATTTATGATATTGAGGATGGTTAATTCTGCATATAGTTCTAAGTGTGGAAAAGCTATTCCACCCTCATCCCAATTTCTGTAATGTCATGTGTGGCTAATTCTTGGCTTTTCTTTTAGTAGAAATTTAACTAATAGGGAGTTAAGTTGCTTCATTAATTTTTTGGAAGGAGATGCTATTATAGTTTGGAAAATGTACAAGATTTTAGTTAGTATAATCATTTTAACTAAGGATAACCTTTCTTCCATGGTAAAGAACATTTATTCCATTTATTCAGGAGTTCTTTGACAGTATTTATTAGAGTTGTATAATTTATTTGTATAGTATCTTTCCAATTTGGTTTTATATATACCCCTAAATACTTAAATGTAGTATTCGCCCAGTTAAAGTTTTCATATTTTTCCAGGGTGAAGTTTATTTTTTTGTTCAGCAAAATAGTTTCAGTTTTGTTATGATTAAAATTTAAGCCTGAAATATTTTTTTTTCAAATTATGCAATGATTTTATAATGTGTTCTATTGAAGAATCTATATTTCCAATTGTTAGTGAGATATCAGCAAAAAGCTATATTTTGGAACCATAGTTTGAGTTAATTGAAAGCTACTTATATTGTCATTAGTTCTTATATAATTAGCTAATGGTATCACTGATAGGGGAAATAATAAAGGTGACAATGGATAGCCTTGTTTGGTGCCTTTTAGTATTTTAAGTGGTCCTGATAGAAAATCACCAATGTTGATATATGAAATGGAAGTACTATATAATTTTTAACAGCTTTATAAAATCAGGGGAAAAACTATACATTTCTAATACTGTAAATAAACATGACTAATTTATAGAATCAAAAGCTTTATCTAGATCCATGCTGATAATTGATAATTCCTTTTTTTCTTATTTGCATATTCTAATAAGGTTAGAAGTCTAATGACATTATCTTGAACTTGTCTGTGTAAAATAAACCCTGTTTGATCATCAGCTATTAATTTTGGCATGAAGTTGTTTAATCTGCTAGCTAAAATTGATGTAAATATTTTATAGTCCACATTCAGAAGAGAGATAGGGCGATAATAAGTCACTAGTTTAGGATCTTTGTCATACTTTAAAATAGGTGATATTATGGCATATTTCCATGAAGGAAAAAAATTGTCATTCTCTCTAAATTCTTCAAAGGCTCCAATTAAAATCATTAGAGTATCATCTGGAAGTATTTTGTATATTTCTCCTATTAATCCATCAAGACCTGGAGCCTTGTTATTTTTAATGTTTTGTATTCTTTTCTTAAGTTCCTTTAATGATATTGATTTAAAAAGTTTAGCATTTTTATTTATGTTATCTTTCAAGAACTTGTCTTTTAGGGTATTGTCAACAGTACTTAGATTGGTGTTATTCACTTTTTCATGGTGTGTTCTAAAGACCTCTAATATTTATTTTAAATAAGTTATATGTTTAGGTTTATTCTTGGAGTTATCTATGATTTCTTTATATGATTGATGTTTGTTAAGCTTTTTGATTTCACTGCTGATCTGTGCATGTTTTTTAGAGTTAGTTGAATAAGTGTGTAACTTTATTCTCTCCAAATTTATTGCTACTTTGTGATTCAAAATTTCTGTGTATGTTAGATTTAGTTGTTTTAGTTCTAAAATTAAAGTTATGTCTTTAGTGTCTAAGTTCTTTTTCAATGTATCAATTTTTTATTGTATTTTTATTAGCTCCTTATCCCATTCCTTCCGTTTGTTTAAATACCAACTTTTAATTTTACCAAATAGATATGATTTTAATGTATCCCAAAGAATAATTTATTTATTTTACATTTGTTTACCTGGGAGGTCTGACTGGACAGAGCTGTCCATTTTTAGCATTTCTAGAAGTCTCATTATTATCATTAAAATCCAGAAATTATGTATTTATTTTTTAACAGCCATTCTCTGAAGTCCTTTAATTTAGTAATATATGCACATAATCTCTGACAAAAAATCAGATCTCTTGGTGTTATAGTCACTTTAAAGAAAATAGCATTGTGGTCAGATAGCAGACACAAGCTAATTAAAACTTCTTGTATTTTAGATATCAGACTATTAGTAACAAATATCTTATCTATAGTTGTTTGCATACCAAACCTATATGAATAATGTGTATATTTGAGGGACTCTAATTCTGGGTCTATATTAGATCACCAAATGCTTAAAAAAGCAAACGGTGATTAATCAACCCTATGTAAGTGAAAGCTTACAATGTCGAACTGTCAGGACAGCGAATCGCTGTTCCAATAAAAAAAAAAAAAAAAAACACTTTAAACATTACATTAAGTGGGAGGCTTCACCCCCCCCACACCCCCCTACTTAAATATACCAACTCCGAGACTGCACTACAGTGCCGAAAACAGCAAAGTAATGAAGCGCCCAAGCAAATTCTTTCCCAGGGAAAACAATTCACTTAAAAGCCACTTCAATATTTTGCTGTTTCAGTCTTTTAAGTTTGACCAAGACGCATTTGAAAGAATGCATCTTCGGTCTTCTAATAGGAACCCTCTGATTCTTTTATACCATAAATATCTCTCATATTTGAAATGCTTATACAATTATTTAGTTTTTTGGCTGAAGTAGACATTCTAAAAATACCATTTTTGGTAGTGTCATTCTTAGAAAAGATGCAGTTAAAGTCTCCTGCATATATTATTTCTCCTTTAGCTTTAACTGAGACTAATTCTAAATATTTATTTGCTGTTTCAACTCTGATACCAAGTATCCAATATATGTTAACTAATGTGATGTATTTTCTATTTATCTCCAATGCTGATGTATTTTCTATTTATCTCCAATGTTACCATACTCAACATACCATGTTTGTCCAAATATGAATCAATAATATTTGGTCTAGGCAAAATTCTTTTCCACAAGATCATAGTGCCCCTTCTCTTGGTCTGGTAATGAGATTCTACAATTATTGAGTATCCAATAAAAGACATTCTATTCACATCTTTTCCTATTATATGGATCTCTTGTATAAAAGCAATATCCACTTTGTTTTTGAGTACTTACTTAAACTTCCTCTCTTTATATTATTATTAAGGTCATTGATGTTAAGTGAAATACATTCATACGAAGACATATTTATAGACACAATTTTGTGTTATGAATTCTGTCATGGACAAGAATTTAACTTTAAACATAACCAATGTGTATTCAAAACTATATACAACTCCAAACATGGACTATAATATTCCTGGTTTGATGAACAAGTCATCAAAACCACCTTCTTCCATCTTACAATTGTTAGCTTACATCAGCCTAATGCTTTTGCCTTGGTTTGACCAATAGTACAATCTTCTTCTTCTTTTGGCTTTTCCCAGTTAGGGGTCGCCACAGTGGATCACCTGTCCGCTCATGATTGGCAGTGGAGTTTTACAGTGTCGAGTTGCCAGCCCGGCACCCAACCTTCCATGGATGGCACACACATGCACACACTCAGACCTAGGGCCAATTTAGAGTATCCAATCCAACTACAGCATGTCTTTGGGATGTGGGAGAAAACCAGAGCACCCGGAGGAAACCAACATGACCACAGGGGGGACATGCAGACTCCACACAGAAGGCACCCCAACTGAGGATCAAACCAGAGAACCTCTTGCTGTGAGGCAATAACGGTAACTGCTGCACCACCGTGGCTGCCTACTTTGACCAATAGTACAATATATAGCAAAAAATAACATCTCTCCTAATATGTATAAGACAACTAGTCTATCAGCTTTAATATCATGAAATTAACGAATAGTTATCTCTGATAGACAGCCATGAGTAGAAAGTGTAGTAGCTATCAACAATATCATAAAGCCACTTTATTTCAAATGGTGAAGATTTTAAATCTCTGAGTAGTATAACATTTATTACTTATTATTACTAATGGAATTAACAAAACCTTGTGTTTATTTTATGATGGTTATTCTAGATAACTGTAACATTTTTATATCAAACCAACTAACTTTGTTATTTCAGCTGATAGAATATTCTCATAATAGAGTGTAGTAAGCATAATGATCTCCTTGTTTTAAATAAGGTAGTCTTTAATACAAATTCCAAGTGACTATTGTGAGGGTTATATGTTTGTCAAAAGTTTTTAAGTCAACATTGTTAAGCATATTATCAGAGGAAAGCATTTGTAAGGATTCAACAAAAACACTTCTACTAGCTTTGATCCTTTTCAAATCATAACATTCGTTTGTATGAGGCTTATTTCAAATTTCCTCCATCGTTTCATTTTATATATACTACATAGATACCAAAAAGTTTGCATTGCATAGTATTTATATGAGTTAAGCCGTTGTGTGACTCCTGCTCCTTTACATTCCTCCTCCCTTCCCCAAGAGGAAGAAAAAAGGCAAATGTGTAAGTTCTATAATCTAATTTTGCATATTACCACAGACCCATTAAGTTTGTATATGTTTATCTAGAACATTACTTACATACATTTCTAAGCATATAGGTGCATGCTTATGCTTTCTGTAAATGAAAGTATATACTTGTAAACCTTATACACAGCAATCATTCTATTTACTGCCAATAACTTAATTCCAATCTGCCATGACAGTTTAACAACTGTAAACTTGCACTCTGCTATATGTATCTATTTTAGGGTCTATATCATATGAGCGAATCGCACAAATTGCGAAGGCAAATAATATCGAACGTGCCGGACCTCAAACTTCCTAGCCACCCACACCCCCTGCTAAATATATATTCTAACTCCAAGATCGCATTACAGTGAGGAAAGGGCAAATATCCCATTCTTCACTCTACCGCGATCTTAGAAAAGGCACTTTGAGGTCTGGTACATTCGATATTATGAGTGTCCGCAATTTGTGCGAGTCGCTCATATGATATAGACCCTCTATTTAATTATCTAATCCTGTATTTTCCATATTCAGGATGGCGTTTTTATATTTCTAGTCAAAGTAGTATTACATTTTATTTTTTAAAATCTTTTTCTGCTTGTTTTCTAAGGGGTTTACAATTCTGAGGTCTGAATTTGTTCATACTGCTTTGCATATTACCAAATATTCATTACATTTGTTTATATTTGACTAGAACATTACTTAGATACATTTGCAAACGAATAACTGTATTGTTATACTTTTAATAAATAACAGTATGTGTTTGTAAACCCTATATACAGCAATCTTGCTGCCAATAACTTAACTTCGGTTTACCATATCAGTTTTATCATTGTAAACTTGTATGCTGCTGTATGCTTCTATTTAATTATCCGATCCTGTTATTTTTGTATTCAGGATGACCTTTTTTATATTTCTAATTAAACTAATGTCACATATCTTTTTTCATACCTTTAACTGCTCATTTTCTTAGGCATTTACATTTCTGGTGTCTGGATTTGTCTGTACTGCTTTCTGTTGAAGCATAACTGCAGGTTCCTCCATCTTTTCCGTCGCGTAGTGTCATAGAGTGGTGACGAGGGTTCAGAGTTCACGCTGCCAGTTCCTTCACAATATGCTTCAACAAACAGCTGCTCTATGCAGAGGAGCAGCTGCACTGCGCTCAAGACTCTAGAAAAGTGAAGCTTTTGAAAGTTCTGGCAGCAAGCAGAGTCTTGAGAGCAGCACTAGCCAAGTTTTTATACATGAAGGAAAAAAGAATGATTGAATCCATGCAACCATTGTGATGATGGCAAAAAAAACCTGTCATATTAGATGCAACAATTATATGCATTCTTATAGCATCAAATGTGCCTATAGAGACACCATGAAGCTACCATGCTTTTTAAACATAATAAATCAATTATAAACATGAACAACATTAATTTATTTATATTTCTTCTCTTAGCTTTCAGTATAACAAAATCAAGTCTGTCTATTTGTTGACAACTGCATCTTCACTGCCCCCCCCTACTTATCCCGAGGTACACAAAGCTATTGTTTAGGGAATACAAAGTATTGCCTTCCCCATTCAACTATCGTGTAAAGCATATAACTGTCATTGTTTTTAACATTGAATTTTACATGCCCACATATATTACCATGGGGGAACCTTGTTCCCAGAGTGTTATATACCATATTTCTTCTTAGGTTTGTAACCTAGTTAAAGGTACTATGAGTATGTATAAATAAACTTTCATCATTACTTCATTGTTGTAAAATTATCTATGCTTCCAGCCAATTGTTGGGAAGCTAGATACAGTTTAAATCACCCTGTTCATATGAATTTCAAATGTTATATTTACCAGTGAGAGAGAAAGAAAAAAACATATATATATATATATATATATATATATATATATATATATATATATATATATATGTGTGTGTGTGTGTGTGTGTGTGTGTGTGTGTCTGTGTGTATATATATTTATATATAAAAGAAGAAGACCTTTTCATTTACCTTAAGGTTTGTTTGTTTGTTTGTTTCATAACACATACATAGATTCTGTCTGCTGGATAGTGTTACAGATGAAAATTATTTAACTTATTTTCCTTTTAGTTTTTTATTAGTTTTATCAATTGTGGATAATTTGCCATTAATAGCTTGTCTTTTCAAACTTGGCAATGAAATGTCCCTATCTTCTGTTTTGTCCAACAGTTTGCTTTTCTTCAGAAATTCTGTTCTTTCTTCAAGGTTGTTAAATATTTTTGACCATCTGAGAGGTTAATCTTGATTCTTGCTGGAAATAAGATCTGAATTTTTATATCACCTTTTTTCACATTTTTGATAAAAGGAACACATTATTTTATTTTTGTTATTGTGGTGGAAGTGTAGTCATTATCAAATTTTATATTTTTTTCCATTAACCTGTATTGGATTTCCCAACCAAGCTGTTCTCAATGCTAAGTCTTTGTCCTGTGCTGATAAAAACTTTACTATAGTGTAGAAAACAGGCAGTGTTCAGGGAACAAAAGGTGCTGGTGGACAACAACACAATGTAGAAAAGAAAACAACAGCACCCAAACACGGCTAAAACCAATAAAATTCATAGCAGTTTTATTGAAGAGGTAAGCGCTTTCACACATTCACTGTGCTTCATCAGACGAAATGTAACAAAACAACTCAACAGTTAAATAAACAGCATCATCAATTAACCATTCAGAACATCCAATAGAAAACAAGCACTGAGGCATACATTAAAACAGCAGGATGTCATTAAAAGAGCACCCTAGCTTTTAGGATAGGTTTAATGGAAGTTCTGCCACTGATGTCTGGAAACTTATCCGCCTGCATAGTAATGATCCAAGAAAGTTCACGGCTTTCCATGTAGTTCCTAAAGTCACCCCTATGCTTGTCTTGAGTCAAAGTTTCAACAACCCTAAAACCAAAAAATATGGTCACTGCCATATTCCATATAATGTTTGGTCAAAGCATTACGCTCATCAAAATTATGTACACAATACACGTCCTCCCTCATTCTCCCCATAAGGGATCTATTTGTCTTGCCTATATAGAAGCAAGTCCATAACCTGCAATTGGCCAAATAAATGAGATTTCTATTGTGGCAGTCAGCATTCACTTTAAAACAATACTCATGATGTGTGGTCGGGTGAACAAAAGTCACTAATGGATCAATATGTGAGCAAAAATTACATCTCAAACAACATCTCATGCTAAAAGCTGATATAGGCTTCACACTTCCTGCTGGTGTATACTTCATATAACACAGTTGCCTCTTTAATGTCTTCTTATTTTTAAAAGTAAACCTTGGATGTTCACCTGCAACATTCCAGATCTGGTCATCAAGCTGTAAAATGGACCAATTCTTTTTCACAACCTCTATGATACTATTGACATCACTAGTGTAAAACAAAGACATTGAAAGTGCTTTGTTTCTAGAGGCCATGGAAACATGCTCTGAATGTATGATATTGGAGGTAGAGGTTTGTCTCCTATGTTTCCTATGCCTAATAGTCTCATGTATTGCATCAACTTCCTTGTGATGATAGCCCCTATCCAAAAATTTAGACCTCAAACCAAGCAGGTCATGTTCAAATAGTGCATCATTGTTGTTGAGCCTCGAGAGTCTCATACCCTGGCTTTTAATTATGTTTTTAAGCACATGGCCAGGGTGCATGCTATTCTGTTGCAGCAATGTATTCTTCCTACAATCTTTTCTGTGTAAAGTGGTTGTGAGTCCACAGGAATCATTAACCATGATCTTAACATCCAAAAAATCCATTTCTCTATCTGATACTTTAGATGTAAAAGATAAAAAATGCGTTGTGTTCTATATGAAATCAACAAATTCTTCCAATTGCTGGCATGTGCCATCCCGAATTTAAAAAGGTCATCCACAAACCTCCTGTAAAATTTAATAAGTGGACTGTAAATAGACCTAAAAAACAAAAGTGCTCTCCCATTGAGCCATGATCACATTGGCGTAGCTATTGGCACAACAAGTGCCCATAACTGCACCAATCTTCTGCAAAAACAACTGATCATCATAAATAAAAATATTGTTCTCTAATACAGTCTCCAAAAAAGAACAAATTAAATCAACAGTGATCAAGTCATATTCACTGTTAAAGCTCAAGGACTCCTTAACCATGTTTATACCCAGGTCATGAGGTATGCAGGTGAACAAAGACACTACATTGAGGCTCACTAAAAGGTACTGCCCATTGAAGCAGACATCCTTAGTGTGCTCAACCTGGCCATCCAGAAACTGCTGTGTATCTTTCAACACCTGTGTTTGCTCATTCAACACTGGTCTCAGCTTCTTCTCTATAAATATAGAGAAAGGTTCCATAATCCACCCTTTCCCAGATACAATCGGTCTAAAACAGGGATGTGTCAAGCATTTGTGTATCTTAGGCAGCCCCTGAAAAAGGGAGGTAAGTGGGTGTTCAACTGTTACATAGGTATAAGGTGTTTCAAAATCAATTTACTCTGAAAGCAATCAGAAATACTTGCATTCACTCTCTCATGTAACAAAATCACAGTATTAAAATCAATTTTGTCATAAACATTGCTGTCACTTAACAAATCTAAAATACTATTGTGGTAAAAGTTAAAGTCCATGACAACAATTGCGCCCCCCTTGTCTGCAGATTTAATAATCAAATCATTGTCCCTCTATAATTCAGACAACTCCTGTCTCTCCTCGGCAGTTAAGTTAAAAAAAACTTTGTTATGGTCAGTATTATAAACAGTCACAATGTCCTGCTCACATTTCTTCATAAAAGTCTCCAATGCCGGGTTCAAGACAGGTTGAAACAAACTAGGTTTCTTGAACTGCGGACCTACTAGTGCAGCATTACTAACAGGCTGAAACATAGTTTTGAGCATCATGCTTCTAGCATACATTTTAATATCCACTATAGTCTCACTCAGAATAGAATGTTGGGCGAGAATAAATGTCAGACCCCATTCGAATAACAGTACCTGTGCCTCCGTCAATGGTTTGCTGGAGATGTTGTAAACTACTGATTCACCACATCCGTCCACATTGTTTTTATGGTTTGTACTTGTGCATCATCCATAAGACGCTGCCACTTTCTTCCCTGACTTAATGAGCGTGGGTAGCACCCCCTTTCCTTTTGATGGATGGGTAACAGTAAAGGGAGTGTATCCGATGGACCAATCATGTTGCACACCTTGGGTCGCACATCTAAGGACTGGTTCTGAGCAATGCAGTTTAAAGGAGAAGAAGCCGAAACATTAGAAGTGTTATTCAGAGCTGACCTTTCATCACTTCTCACACCAATGTCACTTACAACTGCTGACTGAGAAGCAGTAGAACTGGTAGTATGTGCATCAGTCTCTCTAATATTGTGGGTATTCTTAACTGTATTCCCAGATTCAGTAGAACCAGAGTTTTTCGGCCAGGTGAAGACATTCCCTCTCTGGAAATCTGTAGTATCTCTTAATAATTTCTTGGACTTTTGCACCCTCAGTCACTGTTCATAAGATGAGACCCCCATCAATGATCCCATCTAACTTGATCAAAAAATCATCTTTTTACTGATCAAGCAGTTCAGTGTATTTCTTGTTAACAGTATCTACAAGCTCCTTTTCCAAAGGTTTAAAATAATCAATCAGCAAATGTATATAATTGAAAGTTAGTTCAAGATTTAGCTGTTGCCACTTACTTAGTAACTCCATATGGGTTTCGCCATATGTGGGCATCACCAAAACTCATAGCCCTCGAGGAACCACTTTGTGGTATAGGCAAGCTTCAAGGTGTAGCCATTGCCGCTGAAAACGCTTTAGCTTAACCAAGTAATTTTCAAGATCCTTGGTGGCGTTGATAAAGCGAACTTCATCAACATCAGGTAAAGTATCATTATTGCTGCCCCCGGGTTTAGCAACAAGGGGGTTTGCTTTTGTTCTTAAAAATTTCAGGAACCGGTCTTTACCTCTCTTCCTGAAAGAGCTATGCCCATTATCGATGTTGACAACATCTCTGTAGCCATACTTCCTTGAGGTACAGAGCAAATACCAAAATGTAGAAAACAGACAGTCCTCAGGGAACAAAAGGTGCTGGTGGACAACAACACAATGTAGAAAAGAAAACAACAGCACCCAAACATGGCTAAAACCAATAAAATTTGTAACAGATTTATTGAAGAGGTAAGCGCTTTCACACATTCAACTCAACAGTTAAATAAAGAGCATCATCAATTAACCATTCAAAACATCCAATAGAAAACAAACACTGAGACATACATTAAAACAACAGGATGTCATTTAAAGAGCCCCCCAGCTTTTAGGATAGGCTCAACAACAATGATGCACTATTTGAACATGACCTGCTTGATTTGAGGTCTGAATTTTTTGATAGGAGCTATCATCACAAGGAAGTTGATGCAATACATGACACTGTTAAGCACAGGAAACATAGGAGCCAAACATCTACCTCTGATGTCATACATTCAGAGCACGTTTCCATGGCCTCTAGAAACAAAGCACTTTCTATGTCTTTGTTTTACACTAGTGACATCAATAGTATCATAGAGGTTGTGAAAAAGAATCGGTCCATTTTACAGCTTGATGACCAGATCTGGAATGTTGTAGGTGAACATCCAAGGTTCACTTTTAAAAATAAAAAAGTCATTAAAGAGGCAACTGTGTTATAAGAAGTATACACCAGCAGGAAGTGTGACGCCTATATCAGCTTTTAGCATGAGACATTGTTTGAGATGTCATTTTTGCTCACATATTGATTCATTAGTGACTTTTGTTCACCCGACCACACATCATGAGTATTGTTTTAAAGTGAATGCTGACTGCCACAGTAGAAATCTCATTTATATGGCCAAATGCAGTGTATGCACTTGCTTCTATATAGGCAAGACAAATAGATCCCTTAGGGAGTGAATGAGGGAGCATGTGTATTGTGTACATTATTTTGATGAGCGTAATGCTTTGGCCAAACATTACATGGAATATGGCAGTGACCATATTTTTGGTTTTAGGGTTGTTGAAACTTTGACTTAAGACAAGTGTGGGGGTAACTTTAGGAACTACATGGAAAGCTGTAAACTTTCTTGGATCATTACTATGCAGGTGGATAAGTTTCCAGGCATCAGTGGCAGAACTTCCATTAAACCTATCCTAAAAGCTAGGGGGCTCTTTAAATGACATCCTGTTGTTTTAATGTATGTTTCAGTGCTTGTTTTCTATTGGATGTTTTGAATGGTTAATTGATGATGCTCTTTATTTAACTGTGGAGTTGTTTTTGTTACATTTGGTTTGATGAAGCACAGTGAATGTGAGAAAGCGCTTACCTCTTCAATAAAATTGCTATGAATTTTATTGGTTTTAGCCATGTTTGGGTGCTGTTGTTTTTTTTTTTCTACATAAACTTTACTATAATAGATCTCACTGTAGCTGGATTCTTGGAGAGAGATGAATTGGAAAGAGACCTATGAGCCCTCTCAATCCCAAGTGAGAAGGATTCAGGAAGATTCAGTATCTTAGGCAGCCATTCATTTAAGAACAGGATCATGCTGTTTCCTTCCATCTTTTCTGGAACTCCATATATTCTAATATTCTTACTTCTTGATCTGGACTCCAGGTCTTTTACTTTCTCTAATAGTTGGTTGTTTTGTTATAGAAGGAATTATATCTGCGTATCATTTCCCATGTGTCACCCATAAATTTCATTTACAGATTCTTCTATGGCTGCTAGTTGATCAGAGTGCTTAGCAATTATTTCTTTTAGGTCTTCTATTTGTTTCTTACTTTCCTTTTTCATGTTCTCAATGATTTCTCCAAGTTATCCATTTTCACAGAGAGGTCCTGTATACTGGAAATTATTATGGGAAGTTCATTTTTCATGGAACTGTCCTGAGGAGAGGCTTTTGTGTGACCTGTGGCTATATCCATTTGTACTAAGCAGTAGAACTTATGACAGGAATTTTCCTGATAAAAGTCCCTGAAAACTTGAGTTTCTTCTTAATAGGTAATCCATAATATCAAGAAATATAACTTGTGAGGAAAACCTTCAAAGTTTTTAAAGGTAAAAAACAAAAATCCTGTCAGAAACAATCTTCATAGGTAGAGCATCAGAAAAGTGCTGCTATCACCTTGGCATCTTGGCCATGCCCCCAGGGCAAAATATTTCTGAATTACTTCTTAGTAGTGAAAGTAATCTGGTTTGTGAATTCACTTCACTTGAATTATTTGGTGCATCTCACCACTGTGCAAATATATTTGCAGTTCTCCTCTTAAAGTTCTTCTATCCACAATCAGAGGAAATAATACCGAGTGTTCACTATGGGTTTGTATTGTTGTGATTAAAGAATAAACTTTGACAAAATTAGACAAAGATATTTTGATGACAGATGAGCAACAATGAACATTCTGTTATGGTAGCCTGTTAATATGCTGCAGTACAAATGCTTAAAATAGATGACTATCAGTACTAACTAAATAAAGAGAGTTCATAAGAAACAGATGTATGTTAACTAATAGACCAGAAGAATTGTCCTTTTGATATGAAAGAAACATCATAAATATATGTGCTCAAGAAATATAGATCATATAAAAGTAAGAACAGTTTTAATATGACAATTAGGAAACTAAAGCAGGTTATTAAACTTTGAAAAAAAAATTTACAAACATGACAAGTCAGTAGATTGGATGAAAATAAAGCATTATTTTAATATAGAGAAATCCATTAAAAATCTGGTACCACCTGAATAGAAAATCTGTGTATTAACTGGTACCCCTGAACAGAAGAATAAATGTTTTGATCATTGAATGGAAATCACTAGTAGCTTAAATATATAAAGTTTATGTATCAGAATCATTGCTACTGTACAGAGAAATACATAATCACACTTCTAAGAGAAATTATCACTGTCAACGGCTATCAGAATCTTTTAGGCTACATTTCCCCAGATAAATAAAAAAACATTTAGGACAGCTTCAAAGCCTCCAAGGTAATATCAGAGCCATTTGCCTTGAGATAGATTATTCTCATAAATATGTAGCCACATTGTGATGCCTAGGGTTTGATCATTTTTGTATCTTGAAATAAATGGTAGAAAAACCCAAAGCTGCCTCTCTACTCCCTAGGTAAAACTTATAATGTATGTTCACCTGTGAAAAGGCAAATCCCCAAAATCAAAAGGTTGCTCCAGAAACAGTGGGTACTAGATATTTCATTTCCCATATAAACCAAATTCCATTTATGTTGTTGTCCATGGGGTGGAGGCAAGCATGTATTCCCATACTAGTCTTAAATAGTTAGCATTCGCTTTACTATACCTCCAGCATGTATTTGTCTGAATTTTCCCTGTCCATTTCAGTTTGCAAAGGGTAATAAACTGGCTATGTTGTGTTTTAAATATAGTGAATGCAAAGTAAGGATTATAAAGGACCATTATCTAAAAAGTAAAAAAGTCCATGCCAGCAAGTTGCAGTGAACTGGAACAGCAGGTGTCATTATCATCCTTGTTTGAACTCACAGACAGGGTGTGATTCCTGTTTTCGTAGTGTCCTATCCATGTTCCCTAGTGGTGTTTATGGTTTACCTAGTACAGCCTATATTTATAAAAAAAAAAAAAACAGATAATTGTGGATACAAAACTTATATAGAGTTTTGATTTCAGTATTTATGGTTATCATGCAATATCTATGACTGATTAATTATGCCATGCAGCAGACATTTGGGGAGGGAACTAATTTAGGCTTTAAACTATGAAGGTGGATCTTAGCTATAAATATTACCATCTCCCAAGAAGAATTGTCATGTCCTTTTCTTGATGTTCCTCCAAAGTATTGATAATTAAAGTGTTTTCATCATACAGATGACTCAAAGTAGACTATCGTGTGCTGTCTATTCCTCTCGTGTGGCCATTTTTAGCCTGTTTTAAACTATATGAAATCATTTATCTTTTCCAATAGCACCAGATCCCTTTTTCCCAGTAACCTTCTGCACCACCGTTAAGATCTTGCTTTCTATCACGTCTGGCTCCAATATTTTGATCTCCCTTTGTCTCACATGTACATGCTGCAATCTTTCAATCCCCTGTAGCTCTGATATTAAGCAGGATGCTCTTGGCGTCTGTCTTGCTGTTAAATGTGCATTTACATATGAGAAAAGCTTATGTTACTTGAATGTGTGTATTAATTGTCACCTCTTTGTTCAGTTAAGCTGGCAACTTCTTACATGATACTCTGATGTCTCATTCAGAAGCTGCTAGAAGTAGTTCTTCCATCCGTCTTTAATGTCTTGGTTGGTGAGTAGGCTGCTGTTGGTATCCCTTATGAATGGCGTCTGATGACCATTTTCTTTATCTTTCTGTCTTTGCCTTGCAACCTGATAGATTTTCCTTGTACCATCTGCTGTGTCATTTTCTAGAAGCTGGTAGAGTGCCTTGGATGATTTTTTCTTTGGTATTGTAACTGTCCTTCTAGCCTCTTGGTTGGTGAGCAGGCTGCTGCTGGTATCATTTATGAATGGTGTCTGATAACCATCTTCTTTATCGTTCTGTCTTTCCCTTGCAACCTGATAGATTTTCTTTGTACCATCTGTTGTGTCATTTTCTAGAAGATGTTAGAGTACCTTGGACAATTTTTTCTTTGCTATTCCAACTGTCCTTCTAGCCTCTTTGCTAGCCAACCAGTGTTCCTTCTTAGATTTGTCCATCTGTTTTATCTCCAACTATTTCCCAAACTCATTCTTTCTTTTAATAACTTCATAGACTTCTGCATTCCCCTACCAATAATCCTTGTGCAGTTTCTTTCTGTATCTGGCTCTGCTGAGTATCTGTTCTATAGCTTCATGCATGCTGTTTTGCAATATTGCTATTCTTTTTCAGTTCTGCCTATTTCCTTTTCTTCCTGCAGCACTAGAGCTCTGAATATTACCTTAAACTCTTGACTTTTGCTCCAGTCAACTTTTAGATCATCAGCCTAGTCTCTGTTGACCTTATTGCCTTCCCATATTGAATATATCAATACACACAGCAGACATAAATAAAAATGCACTCGTGATAGGTGGCTTCATACGCTCATCCAGCCGGATAAATTCAAGGAGACAGTGAGTTGTCTTTTGGGAGCCAAGACAGTCTATACTCCAGATATGATTATAACATAATGGTGGTCCAAATGGGTGTAAATGACCTACCATGTAAACCCCTGAAAATTATGCAGACAGATATGTCACAACTTTCCATGTATGTCAGGCATAGCATCTAGGTTCAAAGAGGTCATTATCCCACTGTACTCTGCCCTTATCAGACCAATCATAAGAGTACGATGCTCTCTTTGGTTTGTACCTGACCAGGCATAAGCAGCAACTAGTGCAACCTCAAAGGTTCATTATAAAAAGAATACAAGGTATAACAAACAAAAGAACACCTTAAAGTCCTTTTCCCTCTACTCAGTCTCCCATAGATTGCTGAGGGGTGGTCTATGCCTGGCTTACAAGGCATCAGCAAACCCCATACGTATGAATTTCCTACATATTTGTAAGTCAAAAATTAATAGAAATGCAAAGTTGGGCCTGAATATTGATATACTCAATATGGGAAGGCACTAAGGTCAACAGAAAATGCTGGAGAGACAGATATGTGTCCCAGAGACTGCCCCCCCCCTCCCATGGAACAGGTTTGCCATCCATGTGAAGCTGAGATCGTCTATTACCCAGTTTAAGCGCAACGTAAACAAGTAGATGGGATGTAGGAAATTTGCACTGGGCCTGTCACCCATGTCCATTATGGACAGAGGTAGCTTATAAATGCCTGGACCTCAATGTCCTATTTGGATGCAGGACATCATTATGCTTTCAGGAAAAAAAATGGCTAGGCTTATAAAGGCCCCTGGGTCATTGGTCTAGTAACAGTCTATGAATCTTTGAATCTATGATAGTAGTGGACTACTATTGCTACCTTCTTCTGCCTAAGGAGGCAGAGCTAAATCTTCTTCATTCACTTCACTGTCTTAAAGTAATAGTATCCCTGGACTCTTCCATTCTGTCCCCTGCAAGAATGTGAGCTAAATACATTTTTATGCATTGTTTCCCTTACACATGCTCCTACAGTAGTGATAATTAACCTTTTGGAATTCCAAATATCATACGACATTCCTGGTTGACCTTTTTTTTTTACTTTATATAGACATGTGGTTTGTCCTAGAAGTTAGTAACATATAAAAAAATGTACAGAAAAAGAGAAGGAGAAACAGCATACAGTGCAAGTAGAATAATAATTTTGAAGACTATGCCATATAGAATTATCTTTAATTTTCTGAAGACAAAAGAGAGCTAGCTCCAAATGTGACAGCAACTGTGCAAACCCTCCATTGACCTCTACTGTAAATCAAAGTATAGCAAAACTTTTCTGAAGGTTCCGCTATATAAAAAACACCAGCAATGAAGAGAAACCTTATTAATGGCACATAATTGTTATTACACTCCATGTGGAATGTACTAGGACCTTCTGATAACAGTAGTAGTATGTTACATACATCAGGTGACTCTCTGCCACCAAAAATTCCCCCAGGTCCCAGGAAAGTGATACTGTCAGATAACTCCATTATTCAGCCTGTCACATTGACTACTATTATAGTGCTGAGTATTTAATGGAAGGTGAAGCACTTTGACATTTTGTTGCTAAAGTAGTCGTGTAGTATATGAACCAAAAACTACTAATTTATTTACTACTTACTATTTCACTTTATGCTAATTTGTTTGTCTCTTTTGGCTTTTCCTAGTTAGGGGTCGCCACAGCAGAACTCCGGTCCGCTAATGATTGGCAGTAGATTTTTACGTGCTGGATTGCCGGGCCTAATGCACAACCTTCAATGAAGGAACGCCCATTTACACATGTCGCCACACAGAAGACGATCTAACTCAGAATCGAACGGGCAATGTCTAACTGTGAGTCGACAACACTACCGCAGCACCAAATTATGCTAATATTAGTATTTAAATTTTTTGCCTCCTATTCCTTGTACTGTTTCAGTATACAAGTATGTATTGCATCATTTCTTACAGGATTTGAATTATCTTTATGTACTTTATTGAAACCTTCTGTTTAATCCTGTGTCTCTGTACTGCAGTTGCTATCCTATGTGACTTTTTTTCCTTTGTATGACATTGTGTAATTTTTGTTTCCCTGGTCTTCAATGAAAAGGTGTTATTTGCCCAAATGGACTTCACCAGTCAACAAGCAGAAATAAATATATAAACTAAATGTAAACTCACACTAACTTATGAAATCCAATTCTCCTTACAGACCAGGAAACCAGAAGGTATTTAACATTTAACATGTCAATATGCTTTTTCTCTTCATTTCCCTCAATTCATACTGAAAAGGGAGAAATAGGCTTGCAGCTTAGTTTGATTTATCACTTGCAGTTTAACTTACACTACCATTAGATATAAAGGAAGTGTAACACACTGATCTTGCCCGCCACTCTGACTACATTGTTAGTGCTTCAAACAAACATCCTCAAACAAATGTGTTTATTTTATATTCAGTCTATTACCTCTGCATCCTGTAAAAGCAAGAATCATAATTCAAATCCTCACAGAGATTAGGAAAAATGTAGGACTATGACCAGGCTGTAACATACTTCAATGACACATTTCTAGCTATTCTAAATAGCTTATCACCAGCTCGTACATGTCATGTTAAAAATAAAAGATTGCCCTGGATATCAAAAGAAACAATTAGATTTCAAAAACTATGGGACAAAACCTGGTTTCAATACCAGAAAACAAAAGACAGTAAAACTCTGCTAGCATACCAGCAGCTCCGCAATCAAATAAAAAACAACTCAAACTACACATAAAAACACATTATGCAACTAAGCAAAACAAATATGAAAACAATCCCAAAAAGTTCTGACAAGCAATTAACTCACTCCTCCACCCAGGTAAAGCTACAACCCCAAAACCAACAACCAATAACCAAAGCGTGAGTATTGCCTCACAAATCAACAAATACTTTATAAACACCATCCTGTCCTTAGTTTCAAGGAAAAATTCCACCCCACAGTCTCTTCCACCTAATGTGGAAACTAACAACAACTCTTTTGACCTCAAACCTGTCACAGCTAACATCATAAGAACAATGCTTAAAAAAATGAAACCTTCT
Source organism: Protopterus annectens (assembly GCF_019279795.1). NCBI lineage: Eukaryota > Metazoa > Chordata > Ceratodontiformes > Protopteridae > Protopterus > Protopterus annectens. Next base: position 557,612,600 of record NC_056737.1, on the reverse strand, counting down.
TCCTTAGCAGCTAACCAACTCCCCAATGAGTATCTCAAACTTTCAGCTGATGCCATTGCTCTGCCTATCTCTACTTTGGTAAATAGGTCTACAGCGGAACAATATGTCCCAAAATTATGGAAAATGTTCTATATCACCCCTCTGCATAAGGGAGGAACATCAACAGAATTAAACAATTACAGACCCATAGCCATCCTTTCCCCCTGTGTCAAAATTCTGGAAAAATGTATCCAAACTCAATTACTACAATACCTATTATATCTCAAACTTATGTCTCCCTCCCAACATGGTTTCAGAACAAAACACAGCACCACCACAGGCCTAATTAATTTCTCCAACACCATCAACCAACTGAGAAATTCAAACCAGCAAGAAGCATCAATCTTCCTAGACATGCCAAAAGCATTTGACACCGTCTCCCATCAGAAACTCCTTAGTACTCTTACCTCACTAAACCTATCAAAGACTTCCCTCTCCTGGTTCCTAAGCTATCTTTCTGACAGACAACAAGCAGTAGAATGGAAATCCGAACTCTCACCACTTCTGCCTGTCTCAGTTGGAGTCCCCCAAGGGTCCATACTAGGACTTCCTCTTTTCACCATATTCTCTAATGATTTAGCCTCATCCATAACACATGCTAAAGTAGTTCAGTATGCAGATGATTCAACTTTAATCTGCTTAGCAGATACCTTACCAGACCTCCAAATTGTAGCCCAACAAGCTTTTAATGATATAGTAACATATCTAAGTAAATCACAACTAATCCTCAACTCCAAAAAGATACAGTCAATGCTATTTACCAGTAGCAAAGAATCACTGACCACCCCTCCTTTCACCATTCTCTCAGCAAACAGCAGAGTCATCCAGCCAGTTGAGCATACAAAACTCCTCGGCATGACAATCAACAATAAACTCAGATTTGAGCAATACATAGCCATCACAATTAAGAAAGTTCACATCAAACTTGGCTCACTTACAGAAGCAAGCCATTCCTCACTGACAATACCAGACTAGCCATATCCAGAACCTTCCACCTCCCTATGCTATTATATGCTTTCCCCCTCTCTACCAACTTAAAAAAAATCAGACTTAACCAAATTGGAAACTTGCTACAACAAAATATCATGTTTCGCAGCCAACCTTCCCCACCAAACCCAGCATTGTGTTGCTCTACATAAATGAAATTGACTTGAGCTACCTAAGCTTCTTCAACTCTGCCAACTTAAATTCACACACAATCTGGTTGAAAAACAAAGAACCTCAACAAACGGATGGAACCAGCCACACGTAACTTAACGCTTGACTTTATTGCACACAAAATACAGCGTTTTCGCAACCCTTATCAGGAAGCTTCTTCAGAGATAAATAAAAAAGCGCGAGACAGCGCTTTAAATAGCAAGACAGATGCACGTAAAACGTGCTACATTAATTAATCAAATGTGTAAATAAAGAAAATGGATCATGATAAAATAATATAATAAAATAATGTAATGCTTCCAATAAGACTTTTAAAACACAGGAATAAGAGATTTTTTTAAAAATACCTTGGGTTTGAATAAACCATGAGTATGTTTAAATAAACAACACTGTTATCAAATCAACTGCAAGCTGCTAACCATAAATAACACGAAAAGCACTAAATGATACACATAACAAAACAGTTATATACTTTCAATTAAAATAGTGACAACTGTGAGTACATCACCTAAAGTGGTAAACAGAACACTGTTCACTGTCAAATAATTAAAACAAGGACTTTATTATACATATATATATGAATGTATATATGTATGCCCCTGTTAATGTTAAACTTTTAGGGCACAATTCCTTCATGTAAAGAAGAGTTACTTAGATTGTAAAGATTTAAAAGTAAAACAGGTAAACAATACAGTTTAACTAGACTCTAATATATCATCTCAAATGTGATTTTAGTTTCAAAAAGGGTGTGATGTTGCAACTTTCGTTTAAACCAGGGGTACTGAAGGCATTCAATTTAAGCTGCCATAATAGTTCACGTACCTCCAGGTTCAAAGAAAGTGGTCCCCCTCTAAAGGATTCAGATAGATGATCAACACCCATAAATAAAAACGAGTGGCCAGGGCAAAGACTAACATGTTTCGCCAGAGCGTTCTCAGTATTTCCAATTCTAATAGCATACAAGTGCTGGTATATTCTGTCCTTAAACCTTCTATCGGTTTTGCCAATATAGAAGGCAGGGCAGCACACACAGTATGCTATATATATAATGGATTTAGTATTGCAGTCAATTCTATGATGAATGTAATATTTATTATTACAATTTGTAACTGAACAGTAGCTACCTGTTCTGATATACATACAGTATTTACAAAAACCACATGTAAAAGAACCCTTAGTTCTAGATGTGGAACTAACTACTGTATTAGCTTGTAACAGGTCTTTGATGTTTTGACCTCGCCTGAAAACAATATGTGGTTTTGCCCCAAGTTTTTCAAGTAGACAACTGTTATTGGTAATAACTGCCCAATTCTTAAAAAGAATGTCTGTTATACACCCTGAATCCAAGTTAAATGTTGTGATAAAACTGCACTGGGTTACCCTGGGGGGATAATCAACAATACTGCTCAGGCTAGTTCCTTCCTTTTCAGTAAATGACAGTCTTTCAAGGGCGGCACACTGAGTTGGCATAAGTAGGGGTTTATAAAAACCCCTTTTTCTCTTGTGGCCAACTTCACCTATCAAGTCATCAACCAAAGTGTTTGAATAGCCTCTGTTTAAAAATAAAGATCTCAAGTATTCACATTCACTGACAAAATCTTCAAGCTCGCTACACATGCGGGCAGCTCTTACAAGCTGTCCTTTTACAATGGCTCTTTTTTGTCTCATTGGGTGGGAGCTGGAGAAATGAAGAAAAGAATTGATATAAGTGTCCTTTCTGTAAATAACTGAGTTAAGAAAATTATTTCGGACATTTTTTACTAATTTAACATCCAAATAACTGATGACTTCAGTATTGAAGTTATACGTGAATTTCAGGAAGGGGGTTGTGCTATTCAAGAAGGTTACAAACTTCTCCGCATCCATGGAATTCCCTTTAAACAAAAGGAATATATCATCCAAGAAGCGGGTGTAGTAAGAAATTTTACTAGACCATTCCTCACTACATAGCACAAACTTCCTTTCCCAAAAGGCCATGACTAAATTGGCCACGGCCGCTCCACAAGGGGAGCCCATGGCCACCCCTTGTTTCTGTATGTAAACCTCACTTTCAAAAACGAAAAAGTTGGATGTTAAAATAATGTCCAAAATTTCTGTGATGTTGTCTATTTCGTTAGATGAGGCTCCAAGTTCTATAAGAAGAAGCTCGATCCACTCACAGGCCTCCAAATGGGGAATAGATGTATATAAATCTGCAACATCTATTGTTAAGAAGTTGTTCTCCCCAATTTCTCCAAAATTATTAATGTCCATAAGGAAAGACCAAGAGTCTTTACAGATTGTTGGTACTTGTTCAACATATTTTCTAAGTAACGAGTCCACATACTTAGAACAAGGGTAGGTGACTGATGCACGCCCATCAATAAGAGCTCTCATAGGGGGGTCCCCAAGGTTTTTATGAACCTTGGGGATCCCAAACATCACTGGAATTCTAGGATATAGAATGTCAATATACTTGAAGATGTCCTCACTAATTCTACCATTGATGTACAGGTCACGAAAATAACCTCTAGTTCTTTTTACACTAGTATTCATCTCATTGGTAGAAGATTTATTATAAGATGTGGAATGTAAAACCTTCAACATTCTTTCACAGTAGTCGTCCTTCTCAAAGATGGCCAGGCCACCCCCTTTATCAGGTTTTATAACTCTAACATCAGCAAAACGCAAAGCACGTAGAGCTGAAAGTTGTTCCTTGGTGATATTAAATTTATTAACATTATTAGAGTTATTTTTACCTAGTCCAAACGTGTGCCTGATATCTAATTCGCACATATGTTCAAATATTTTAAGTGTCACATTCAAGGGAGGATTAAAGACACTGGAAAGTCTTAACCTGTTGTCAGAAAGGAAGTCAGTACCACTAAAAAGGAGTTTCAAATTTAATTTTCTGATGTAACATTTAAGATCTAAAAGGACTTTTGCTACATCACATCTCCTCGAAGGTACAAACGTATTCCCTAATGCCAGTAATTCTACCAACTCAGGTTCTAAGTGCAAACTGGAAAAGTTATAAATTAAAAAATCACCTTTCTTATTTGAAACAATCTTAGGGTGGTCTAGGAATACATCGCTAATACCATAGCTAACTATTTCCAATTCCTGTTCCCCTTGTACTGTTTCTGTTTCTGTTTGTTCTTTGTCCCTAAAAAATTACCATGTTCATTAAAGTTATTCGCGTTAAATTCAGTTGAGGGTCCAGGAGTTTCTGAGTTCGTATTAGCTCCTGTATTATGTCTCTTATTTGCATTCCTATTACTCCTTCTGAGAGGTTGCTCTACCCGTGTGTTTGCCGAAGCATTCAAACCGGTCCCCTCCCCTTCTAAATCCTCTTCCACACCTTCCTCTAAACCAACATTGCTATTAATAATTGGCTTAACTTTCAAGTTAGGAAATGCATTTTCTTTTGAATAGGAAAGTCTGTCCCTATACAGCTTCTTGGATTTGTTAACTTTAAGTTTGACCATAAAAGTATCAATGCTGGCAAAATAATGAATGGTCAAATTTTATCTGACCAAACGCCATGTCATTTTTAATTTCAGCATCCAATAAACAAATTTCATCAATCAAACTTTTCACCATCCCTTCATAATGTTTCACAAGTAATTCCAACAGCTGTATTCCCTGGGCCTGAAACAAGTTTCTTAAATCTAATAAAAAAGCATTAGTATTTATAATGCTAGATGGAGAAAAATTAGATCTCAACCCTTTAGGGATAATGCCTTCAGAAATACATTGTCTAAAATAAGACACTTCCAGTTGTAGTTTACGTAATTTGAGAGTTTTAGTGTCAAGTGTCTTTAATTTATCAGTCAGGGAAGCTGAAGGCTCAGCTCCCAAATCAACGTTCCGCACCGACGTAGAGTCAATAGTCACTTTATCAAACAAGAAAAAGTCACCTGTATTATGAATCCAATCTGAAACTGACCCCTCGCCAATAAGTGCGTCGTTTTGTGCTGTAGAATTACCACCCAGTCGGTGTTGTAGACTGGCTCGTACGTTAGTTCCGTTTTCGTTATCAGGGCTAGCTGCTCTCGTTCTCTGCCCTAACGGAATTGAGTCTTGGGTGCTTAAACACAAAGAACCAGGTGGCACCCGGTTAGAATGTTCATTCGTGTTATTCATCCTGTGCCCAGCGTACGCTTCTTCCAATAGATGAAAGCGGCTGTTTAAAGATTCAATTTTCTGCGTAAGCTGTACCAGCAAGACCGAAACATCAGTCATTTCAGCGGTTGGTTGACCGAACACCGCCGGTGTGGCAGGGCTCTCCATGTGTTGTAGGAAAGCACAAACTGTTAAAAAACGGAGAAAACACAAACTGGTTGAAAAACAAAGAACCTCAACAAACGGATGGAACCAGCCACACGTAACTTAACGCTTGACTTTATTGCACACAAAATACAGCGTTTTCGCAACCCTTATCAGGAAGCTTCTTCAGAGATAAATAAAAAAGCGCGAGACAGCGCTTTAAATAGCAAGACAGATGCACGTAAAACGTGCTACATTAATTAATCAAATGTGTAAATAAAGAAAATGGATCATGATAAAATAATATAATAAAATAATGTAATGCTTCCAATAAGACTTTTAAAACACAGGAATAAGAGATTTTTTTAAAAATACCTTGGGTTTGAATAAACCATGAGTATGTTTAAATAAACAACACTGTTATCAAATCAACTGCAAGCTGCTAACCATAAATAACACGAAAAGCACTAAATGATACACATAACAAAACAGTTATATACTTTCAATTAAAATAGTGACAACTGTGAGTACATCACCTAAAGTGGTTCACCAACCGCTGAAATGACTGATGTTTCGGTCTTGCTGGTACAGCTTACGCAGAAAATTGAATCTTTAAACAGCCGCTTTCATCTATTGGAAGAAGCGTACGCTGGGCACAGGATGAATAACACGAATGAACATTCTAACCGGGTGCCACCTGGTTCTTTGTGTTTAAGCACCCAAGACTCAATTCCGTTAGGGCAGAGAACGAGAGCAGCTAGCCCTGATAATGAAAACGGAACTAACGTACGAGTCTACAACACCGACTGGGTGGTAATTCTACAGCACAAAACGACGCACTTATTGGCGAGGGGTCAGTTTCAGATTGGATTCATAATACAGGTGACTTTTTCTTGTTTGATAAAGTGACTATTGACTCTACGTCGGTGCGGAACGTTGATTTGGGAGCTGAGCCTTCAGCTTCCCTGACTGATAAATTAAAGACACTTGACACTAAAACTCTCAAATTACGTAAACTACAACTGGAAGTGTCTTATTTTAGACAATGTATTTCTGAAGGCATTATCCCTAAAGGGTTGAGATCTAATTTTTCTCCATCTAGCATTATAAATACTAATGCTTTTTTATTAGATTTAAGAAACTTGTTTCAGGCCCAGGGAATACAGCTGTTGGAATTACTTGTGAAACATTATGAAGGGATGGTGAAAAGTTTGATTGATGAAATTTGTTTATTGGATGCTGAAATTAAAAATGACATGGCGTTTGGTCAGATAAAATTTGACCATTCACGTATTTTTGCCAGCATTGATACTTTTATGGTCAAACTTAAAGTTAACAAATCCAAGAAGCTGTATAGGGACAGACTTTCCTATTCAAAAGAAAATGCATTTCCTAACTTGAAAGTTAAGCCAATTATTAATAGCAATGTTGGTTTAGAGGAAGGTGTGGAAGAGGATTTAGAAGGGGAGGGGACCGGTTTGAATGCTTCGGCAAACACACGGGTAGAGCAACCTCTCAGAAGGAGTAATAGGAATGCAAATAAGAGACATAATACAGGAGCTAATACGAACTCAGAAACTCCTGGACCCTCAACTGAATTTAACGCGAATAACTTTAATGAACATGGTAATTTTTTAGGACAAAGAACAAACAGAAACAGAAACAGTACAAGGGGAACAGGAATTGGAAATAGTTAGCTATGGTATTAGCGATGTATTCCTAGACCACCCTAAGATTGTTTCAAATAAGAAAGGTGATTTTAATTTATAACTTTTCCAGTTTGCACTTAGAACCTGAGTTGGTAGAATTACTGGCATTAGGGAATACGTTTGTACCTTCGAGGAGATGTGATGTAGCAAAAGTCCTTTTAGATCTTAAATGTTACATCAGAAAATTAAATTTGAAACTCCTTTTAGTGGTACTGACTTCCTTTCTGACAACAGGTTAAGACTTTCCAGTGTCTTTAATCCTCCCTTGAATGTGACACTTAAAATATTTGAACATATGTGCTAATTAGATATCAGGCACGTTTGGACTAGGTAAAATAACTCTAATAATGTTAATAAATTTAATATCACCAAGGAACAACTTTCAGCTCTAGCTTTTGCGTTTTGCTGATGTTAGAGTTATAAAACCTGATAAAGGTGGCCTGGCCATCTTTGAGAAGGACGACTACTGTGAAAGAATGTTGAAGGTTTTACATTCCACATCTTATAATAAATCTTCTACCAATGAGATGAATACTAGTGTAAAAAGAACTAGAGGTTATTTTCGTGACCTGTACATCAATGGTAGAATTAGTGAGGACATCTTCAAGTATATTGACATTCTATATCCTAGAATTCCAGTGATGTTTGGGATCCCCAAGGTTCATAAAAACCTTGGGGACCCCCCTATGAGAGCTCTTATTGATGGGCGTGCATCAGTCACCTACCCTTGTTCTAAGTATGTGGACTCGTTACTTAGAAAATATGTTGAACAAGTACCAACAATCTGTAAAGACTCTTGGTCTTTCCTTATGGACATTAATAATTTTGGAGAAATTGGGGAGAACAACTTCTTAACAATAGATGTTGCAGATTTATATACATCTATTCCCCATTTGGAGGCCTGTGAGTGGATCGAGCTTCTTCTTATAGAACTTGGAGCCTCATCTAACGAAATAGACAACATCACAGAAATTTTGGACATTATTTTAACATCCAACTTTTTCGTTTTTGAAAGTGAGGTTTACATACAGAAACAAGGGGTGGCCATGGCCCCTTGTGGAGCTGCCGCCAATTTAGTCATGGCCTTTTGGGAAAGGAAGTTTGTGCTATGTAGTGAGGAATGGTCTAGTAAAATTTCTTACTACACCCGCTTCTTGGATGATATATTCCTTTTGTTTAAAGGGAATTCCATGGATGCGGAGAAGTTTGTAACCTTCTTGAATAGCACAACCCCCTTCCTGAAATTCACGTATAACTTCAATACTGAAGTCATCAGTTATTTGGATGTTAAATTAGTAAAAAATGTCCGAAATAATTTTCTTAACTCAGTTATTTACAGAAAGGACACTTATATCAATTCTTTTCTTCATTTCTCCAGCTCCCACCCAATGAGACAAAAAAGAGCCATTGTAAAAGGACAGCTTGTAAGAGCTGCCCGCATGTGTAGCGAGCTTGAAGATTTTGTCAGTGAATGTGAATACTTGAGATCTTTATTTTTAAACAGAGGCTATTCGAACACTTTGGTTGATGACTTGATAGGTGAAGTTGGCCACAAGAGAAAAAGGGGTTTTTATAAACCCCTACTTATGCCAACTCAGTGTGCCACCCTTGAAAGACTGTCATTTACTGAAAAGGAAGGAACTAGCCTGAGCAGTATTGTTGATTATCCCCCCAGGGTAACCCAGTGCAGTTTTATCACAACATTTAACTTGGATTCAGGGTGTATAACAGACATTCTTTTTAAGAATTGGGCAGTTATTACCAATAACAGTTGTCTACTTGAAAAACTTGGGGCAAAACCACATATTGTTTTCAGGCGAGGTCAAAACATCAAAGACCTGTTACAAGCTAATACAGTAGTTAGTTCCACATCTAGAACTAAGGGTTCTTTTACATGTGGTTTTTGTAAATACTGTATGTATATCAGAACAGGTAGCTACTGTTCAGTTACAAATTGTAATAATAAATATTACATTCATCATAGAATTGACTGCAATACTAAATCCATTATATATATAGCATACTGTGTGTGCTGCCCTGCCTTCTATATTGGCAAAACCGATAGAAGGTTTAAGGACAGAATATACCAGCACTTGTATGCTATTAGAATTGGAAATACTGAGAACGCTCTGGCGAAACATGTTAGTTTTGCCCTGGCCACTGCTTTCATTTATGGGTGTTGATCATCTATCTGAATCCTTTAGAGGGGGACCACTTTCTTTGAACCTGGAGGTACGTGAACTATTATGGCAGCTTAAATTGAATGCCTTCAGTACCCCTGGTTTAAACGAAAGTTGCAACATCACACCCTTTTTGAAACTAAAATCACATTTGAGATGATATATTAGAGTCTAGTTAAACTGTATTGTTTACCTGTTTTACTTTTAAATCTTTACAATCTAAGTAACTCTTCTTTACATGAAGGAATTGTGCCCTAAAAGTTTAACATTAACAGGGGCATACATATATACATTCATATATATATGTATAATAAAGTCCTTGTTTTAATTATTTGACAGTGAACAGTGTTCTGTTTACCACTTTAGGTGATGTACTCACAGTTGTCACTATTTTAATTGAAAGTATATAACTGTTTTGTTATGTGTATCATTTAGTGCTTTTCGTGTTATTTATGGTTAGCAGCTTGCAGTTGATTTGATAACAGTGTTGTTTATTTAAACATACTCATGGTTTATTCAAACCCAAGGTATTTTTAAAAAAATCTCTTATTCCTGTGTTTTAAAAGTCTTATTGGAAGCATTACATTATTTTATTATATTATTTTATCATGATCCATTTTCTTTATTTACACATTTGATTAATTAATGTAGCACGTTTTACGTGCATCTGTCTTGCTATTTAAAGCGCTGTCTCGCGCTTTTTTATTTATCTCTGAAGAAGCTTCCTGATAAGGGTTGCGAAAACGCTGTATTTTGTGTGCAATAAAGTCAAGCGTTAAGTTACGTGTGGCTGGTTCCATCCGTTTGTTGAGGTTCTTTGTTTTTCAACCAGTTTGTGTTTTCTCCGTTTTTTAAAAATTCACACACAATATCATCTTCCATCCTGATGGTTGCCCATCCCTCAAGGAACTTGTTCTCTACTCATGCCCATGAAGTCTAAGATCTGCAGACAGAGGCTTTCTCACAGTAAAAAAAGCTAACAGCACTCACAGTAAAGCCCTATTCTCAAATCAAATAGCCATATTTTGGAATTCTCTACCCCACATTTTCCAAAACACACCTGAATCTACCAGTTTCAAACAATTGTTATTTGAACATCTATCCAAGAATTGGCATTGTTCCTGCACCAAACCTGACTGACAATATATCTATAACTCTCTCACCATACTGTCCAATCCTTACCTCATTTTCTCCCTCTCCTCTGTGTTATTACTACTCAAATATATATATATATATATATATATATATATATATATATATATATATATATATATATATATAAAAGGAAATCTCATTTGTTCATAACTATTATTTAATATGTACACACTACTAACTTTATTTTTCTCTTAGTGATCTTCACTGAAATGCTTGTGTTTTTCTTTTTGAACATGTATCTACTAGAAAACTGTATTGAACACTATTTTGTATAGGCTACCTAGATGATGTGCTTTCTGCATCTCACTATATGTATACTATTGTACTATCTAATTATTGTATATTGCTTATATTTCTGTGGAGCTTTTCTCCCCGGTCCTCTGCTGAAAATGGGCTTCTGGCCCAGTCAGACTTTCCTGGTAAACAAATAAATAAATAGATATGACATTTCTGTTAAGCAAGGTAGGGTGTCCTACCTTCCTTAAACTCATATATTTTTTAAAGGTTTAGCAACAATTTGAGTCATCATTTTTTTCAAGTGGGGTGCATGATTCTGGACAATCCTGAATCCTAAGGTAAAAGTTCTAATGATCCTAAAGTTCTTTTCAAAGTTCTTCCTGCATTTATGTTTTTTTTATCTCCACAGTTCCATAAATGGTACAGAATCATAACTGGGTATAGCTTAATTCCTTATACAACCCTCTCCACTCTTATTTTTATGCTTTAATCTTGAAATCTCAGCCTTAGTGACCATAACTGAATGTTCCATATTAACCTTTTAAGAGCCCATTTTTTAATCCGAAGAGGCTTCCATGCCCATCTGAGACAGGAGCATGTTTAGTCTCTCTGTCTATAGGCATGTGTATATAACAAGTACCTTAACCCTAATCATAGAGCTTTTTGTGGACAGAGAAAACAAAACATGATGTCTCATGTAGCAAGAACCAGTAATTCAGGAGTCGCATGGGTCGGTCCTTTTTTTTGTCTTTTCCAGTCAGTCAATTTGCATTGTACACCACCAATAAAAATGTAAAATTTCTGCAGCTACATATCCCTTTTCACCTTATTGACTAAACCTATAGAAGATGACTCTAGACCAAAGCTTAGTTCCTGGTTGGTCATTTTGGACGGAAATTCAAATGTGGGTCTTTCTTGTTCTTTTTTTAAATTCTGAATTTAATGTATGAGAAAAGACAAATGTAGTTTAAACACTATGTCAGTGAAGTAAATTCTAACCAACATCTATTGCAATAAAGAAGGACTACCCAGTTCCCCTTTTCCACCTTGGACTTGATGATTTTTTTTTTTTTTTTTTTTGTAAATGGGTGAAAGTCATTATTTTTTGTTTGTTTTGTTTTAGTTAACTGTGTTGAAGGAATATTTAACTGAACTGGCAGTTTTAACTCTGCTCTTCAGTAACTTGAACTGAAGTTAGTGTTTGCTGAATTTTGTTATTTGCTAGTAATTACAGGTGTGGGGGTAGCCACATTCTTTGATTTCCTGTCCTTGCCTATTTAAGTGGTACAGTGTGAAATATTTTCTGCTTAAAAACCTCAGCTTTGGCCGGCTAAGAACTTGATTATATTCAACTGGACGTATAAGAGAATTTAAGTACCTTTATCTGCACTTTTTTTTTAAAAATACAGTATTTAATTTGATTTAAACTGTGTTGAAGGAATATTTAACTGAACTGGCAGTTTTAACTCTGCTCTTCAGTAACTTGAACTGAAGTTAGTGTTTGCTGAATTTTGTTATTTGCTAGTAATTACAGGTGTGGGGGTAGCCACATTCTTTGATTTCCTGTCCTTGCCTATTTAAGTGGTACAGTGTGAAATATTTTCTGATTAAAAACCTCAGCTTTGGCCGGCTAAGAACTTGGTTATATTCAACTGGCCGTATAAGCAAATTTAAGTACCTTTATCTGCACTTTTTAAAAAAACAAATACAGTATTTAATTTGATTTAAACTGTGTTGAAGGAATATTTAACTGAACTGGCAGTTTTAACTCTGCTCTTCAGTTATTGCCACCCACCCTCCCTGGTTTTGTTTTGGTGTTAATCTTAGTGGCCTTGAAATTGCCCGCCCCTCAGCCTGCCTCTGGGCCCATCTCATTTGCTCACTCAACTGAGTGCAGTGAGATCATATTCTGATTTCAGGCACTCCTACTGTGTACAAAGAGAGCATCTGGGAAACAGACAAAAAAAATTAAGCTTGTTTCCTGCCTTTCCTGTTAAGTGGTATAGACTATTTGTAGGCTTCTGAGCCCCCAAGCCCTTCTGTGTTTGAGGGAAGCCTTCTAGTTTGTTTTTTTTCTTATAACTAGCCAGTTTTCTAGTTTCAACACTCAAATCTGTTTCTTTGATCTCAGCACTTGTTCAGATTAAAAAAAAAAAAATGTCATCTGCTTTTACTGTACTTGTGTTTCTACCTACTTCATTTTACTTTTGCATCATCTTAAAAATACTCAATTGTATTTATTACTGCTTGGTGTAACTCATTCTAAGCCTTTTGGTTTAAACACTTGGGCTTCGGACCAGTTGTTTTGCACTGAGAGGGTTTGTGGTCTGCACTGTTGTGGCAGAACAGGTAGCTTACATCCTTCTAGGTTGGGAACTGCTGATTGAGGGCTCAGTGTCTGTTATTCTAAAAGTGTATTAATTCTGGTTTAAGCACTTGGGCTTTCAGGCCAGTTATTTTACATTAAGAGGGTTCGTGGTCTGCACTCTTGTGGGAGGAGAGGCTGGACTCTGCCCTTCTGAGCTGGGAATTTCTGGTTAAAGGCTTATAGTGCATGCATATCTGAACTGCTTCTTACTGAGGTGGGTGCCTTGTTTGCTGTGGCATAGACTGGATTCGGGCCTGCTGGATCTAGCTTTGTTTGTGTAACTTGAGCACTAATTCAGACATTCTCTAAAGTATTCAATTGTATTTATTACTGCTTGGTTGTAACTTGATTAAAATGTAGCTATCATTCTAAGTCTTTTGGATTAAGCACTTTGGCTTCAGACCAGTTGTTTAACATTAGGAAGGTTTGTGGCAAGCACTGTGGTGGCAGGACAGGTAGCTTTCATCCTTCTAAGTTGGGAACTGCTGATTGAGAGCCCAGTGTCCAAGTGTATTAGTTCTGGTTTAAGCACTTGGGCTTCAGGCCAGTTATTTTACATTAAGAAGGTTCGTGGTCTGCACTCTTGTGGGAGAAGAGGCTGGACTCTGCCCTTCTGAGCTGGGAATTTCTGGTTAAAGGTTTATAGTGCCTGAATATTTGAACTGTATCTTACTGAAATTGGTACACCTTGTTTGCTGTAGCATAGACTAGATCTAGGCCTGCTGAATCTAGCTTTGTTTATATGCTTGTTGTTTGTTTGCTTGTTATTTCCCTGGAACGCTGATTCCACCTAATACGCGGCTTCTCAGCGCTTCTGTGGATCACTAGTGATATCCGCATTGCTTACTGTACTTATTTCCTTGTTTCACTTGAAAGAAAGTTACTGTTTGTCGTTTTTGCATTTAGTTACTTGTAACACATTGCACTCAAGTTACCTGGCACTTGCTCACTAAAGCGATTATATAAGTCAGCACTAAAAATTAAAAGCACTACACCCTCACTCCCCACTGGCCCTTGTTTTCAATTATTAAGGAATTCCCAATATTATTCTAGCATGTCCAAAGGTCAGTTGTCAATCTCCTCTCCTCTCCAGTCCAGCTGGTGAATCTGGGAATCTTGAGGCAATGTTATAACTGCCTCATGTACACATACAACCCTCTCCTCCTCCCACATAACACAAATACTTGCGAGAGATGCAGCTATTTAGCCAAACTGGAGGCTGAGCTCTCTCAACTCAGGACTGGCAAGACCAGACAGGAGGAGAAGGCAACTACACACACCACAAAACCAGCCTCACATAATGCTACCACACCACTGAATCAAACACATAAACACACAAAGACATACTCGGAGGCTCTGAGTAAAAATTTACCTAAACAGCAGAGGCCTCCAAAGCAGACACCCAAACAACTGCTACCTCAAGACACCCCACAAGCAACACATAAACCACAAAATCAGTGTGCAAAGCAGTCACAGCCCTTAAGGCCAAATACAACACCAAACATACTTGTCATAGGTGACTCCATAGTCAGACACACTGACGTCCCACTCACCAAGCTGAACAAGGAGAGGGTCACAGTAAGCTGCCTATCGGGTGCTAGAATCCACCACATAACACAAGCACTCGGGTCACTCCACGGCAAGTACAAATATGACACAGTCATTGTCCATGCTGGTGTGAACGACCTGAGATTTACCTCCCTGGACTAGATGAAAAGAGACATAGTGGAGCTCTCTGATTATGTAGCCCAGGCAGATATGACCCTGACCCTGAGCAGTATCCTTCCTTCACCAAGAATGATGCCACAATATAGAGACAAGATGATCAGCTTTAACAATTGGCTTAATGTCTGGTGTCATTCAAAGGGGATCCAGTGTCTGTCTGCCTGGGATGACATGCTTGACAAGCCACGCTACTTCGCAAGGGACGGCTTGCACCTGTCACCCCTGGGATTCCGGATATTGGCTAAGGCTCTTGCCACCCCCATAGTGCCTTTTTTAGGCAAGGCTCAAATTCTAAACCTACCACCCCAGAAAACAAAAATGGGAAGAAACTGAGGGTAATGCTTCTCAATGCCAGAAGTCTAAATCTCAAAATGCACGCACTCAAGGCCCTTCTCAGTATGGAGAACATCGATGTCTGTGCTGTAACTGAAACCTGGTTCAAGGCTCCTGAGAGCACCCCGGCACTATTAGGTTTTACCTCATATCATGCGTTCCGGCACCAAAACCCGGACCACACCACAAAAGGAGGGGGTGTATCCATATTCATAAAGGATACCCACACCTCCAGGTTGGTGGCAATGCACGAAGCTTTGGAAACCATCCAGGTGCAACTAACCATAGGCAAAACTGCTCTACAAATTGTAGCATGCTACAGGCCACCCTCTCAAACTCAGGAACCCCACACAGCCTTCCTGAAGACACTGGAGGGTATAAATGTATCTCCAAACACCATCACATTGGGTGACTTCAACTACCCGAATATAGACTGGGAACATTACTCAAGCCCTAACTTTCTAGCCCAATGGTTCCTGGAGTTCATAAATTCAAATGCCATGGAACAGCTAGTCACTGTTCCCATGAGAGGAGAAAATATACTAGATCTCATTATCACAAACATGGGGACAAAATGCTCCACACCAGAAGTATATCCCTCATTGGTGAGATCTGATCATAAACTAATCTCACTGGAAATCCACATCCGCCCCACCCCAAACAAAAAAGACCACAGTGAAGAACTTCTCTAAAGCAAACTTCACACTACTCAAGACTGGTGTGGTATCCTTCAAGGTCTCTGAGCCAGTGGAAACCACAACCCAAGCTGTGGAAGCCCTTACAAATGCCTTCTATGAACACCTCCAGGACTGCATGGATCAGGCAATCCCAAATAAAACCAAGACTCTTTCCACAAAGGGCAAACGTCCAGTCTGGTGGACCCCAGCCATTAACAAACTTTACAATAAGAGGAGAAAGCTATTACATGATAGAACAAAATCCATAAAAGGGAAGTCACTCCTGATCATTATTAGTAAAAAAATACGAGCACTCATAAAATCAACTAAGGCCAATTTTGAGAGAAAAATTGCCATGGATTCAAAGGATAAACATAAGGCCTTTTTCAGCTATGTTAGGAACCTGGGTGGAAACTCCCAGATATGCTCAGAATTAGTCCAAAATGATACAAAAATCTATGAACCCACAGACATTGCCAACATACTGGCAGACAGGTTCAGTGCAAACTTCACCCCCCTAAAGGAGAGATAACTATCCCAGCGGAGTGTAGCCTCCCAGACATCTCAAATGCGCAGGTGAAAGCTGCTCTCTCTAAAGCTAAAAACACAGCATCAGTGGGACTGGATGGTGTCCCCGGCTGTGTGCTACATGAGCTAAATGAGGAATTAAACCCGCACATAAGGCAGCTGTTTAATCTCAGCCTTACCACAGGATACGTGCCCAAGGAGTGGCGTACGGCAACTGTGGTCCCACTCCACAAAGGCAGTGCCTCTACGGACCCTGGTAATTACCGCCCCATAAGCTTAACAAGTCTAGTCTGCAAAGCTATGGAGAGCATCATAATGGAGCTCATAAACAAAGATATAGGGGACTTGCAGACATTGGACCCGACCCAGTTTGGCTTTGTCAAGGGCAGATCATGCCTTTTGAACATGGTTGACTTCTTCAAAACAGTCACCAAGGCCATTGATGAGGGAAAGGCAGTCCATACAGCCTACCTTGACCTTGCAAAGGCTTTCAACACAATACCCCACTCAGGTATTGTAGAAAAACTTACCAGCTAAAATGTAAACCCATATGTCACAAGATGGGTTGCAAACTGGCTTAAGGACAGAACCCACAGGGTTAGAGTTGCTGGCGCTATGTCAGACTCCAAGCCGGTCACAAGTGGTGTCCCACAGGGCTCGGTCCTTGGCCCCCTATTGTTCAGCATCTACTTCTCAGAAGTACAGGCCAACATGGGAGGACTTTGGCTGACAAAGTTTGCAGACGACTGCAAACTGGGCGCCATAGTAGAAAGTGCATCGGACACGGATATCCTTCAGATGGGACTCACGGAAGCAGATAGCTGGTACCAGAGCCATCAACGCCAAAAAATGTATAGTCATACCCTTCGGGAAAAACAAGGTAACCCCAAGCTACCATATAGGTGGCAATGCACTAAGCACAGAAGAGGTTATCAGGGACCTGGGGACCCAGGTTGACAGTGGCCTTTCTTTTGACACTCACATTGCTAAAGTGGTTAGAAAGACCTTCTACATTGCCCACCTGATCATGAAGGGATTCACATCCAGATCTAGTGAGGTCATTGTTCCCCTGTACTCTTCATTTATCAGACCAATGATCGAGTACAATGCCCCATTTGGGATGTATCTCACCCGACATCTGCAGCAATTGGAGAGCCCAAAAGTTCCTCACCAAAAGGATAAAGGGACTCCAAAATCTGTCATATGCTGCCAGATTGAAGAAACTCCAGCTCTATTCAGTCGCATACCGTCTGCTCAGAGGTGACATGTGCCTGACATACAAGGCCATGTCCAACCCGGAATTAATGGACATGCTCCATCTCAAAAAATCCAAATCCACCAAAACCACTAGAGCAAGTGACTTAAACCTTAGCACGGATATAAATAGGACGTGCTGGAGGGATAGATTTATCACTCAGAGACTCCCTATGCTGTGGAATAAAATCCCGGTCCATGTGAGGCAGAGCACCTCGCTGGCTCTGTTCAAGAGAAATCTTGACCTGTGGATGGGAGATCGTAGGTTTACCCCGGGAATCATCTCTGTGTCACTGCTGGACAGAGGCACAACAAACTAATGGGCACAGTATTTTTTCATATAAGGGGTGGCGTAAGCCACAAAACTTTGGGCTGGGCTTATAAATGCCTTAGGGCAGATAGCCTAGTATAAACCTATGAACCTATGAACCTATGACACTGCTACCGAATTGATTAAACCACACCAACTGTGGTTAAATCATGTGATACAAAAATACAGTTTTGGGTTATTGCTAAATTATACCTTCAAATGGGCTGAGACCTCTGTACAAGCTAAAGTTGGAAGTAAAAGTTATTTTGTAAATAATCCACCTCTCTGGTTAGATTGCACAAAATTACTGTTAACTGTCTCTACTCTAGCAAAAAACATGACACATTACAATAAACCTATTACACTAATATAGCATGTAATATGTTCTACATGCAGTTTTTCATGTTACTGAATATATAATTTTCCAGCTTTCGACACGGTGATGGAAAAACAAATGGCATGGTTAGTCACAGCTTCTTTCTAATGCACAAGCATGCACCCTTCTACATGATGTGTCTTCATAGATAAAACGATTCAAATCAGGATCACATCTAACTTGCTCTGAGTACAATAATCAAACCATTTACATTCTTATATTAAAGTTGCTACATGAGGGGTGTACACAGATCTCATCATGAAACTTAATTTAATAAATTATGCATCCTATACAAGTTGGATATTAACAGACATGTACAATATGAAAGAATAACGATAGTAGTAGGATGCCCTCAGTCTAGCAATGCCATTAACATGCTTTTTATTGACAGAATAAAGTAAAAAATACAAAACTAGAACAAGCAACCTCCCACCAATTTTTTTCTTTCATGACCCTGACTAAAGTCAATAATGTTGTCAGTCTTTAGGCTTTGGATCAGTGAATGAAGTGCTTGGTTTGTTCAAGGCCACTGATAGCAGGGCCTGACATTTTGAAAGCCAACATATCCATGGAGTTTTCACCATTTCCACTAAAACAGTAGAAGCTTAAAATGATTCAAGACTATTATTATATAGGCCTTGTATAGCTTTTTGCTAAAGGCAAAGTTGCTCATTTAAGGACTGTGGAGCCTTTTATTTTCTTGAGATTTGGTAACTTCTTTGGTGTCACTACAAATACCATTGTCTCTCCTTTTAATATCCATAAAGAATCTCACATTCCAGTGCATATTTTGAGGTTTGTGGTTCTCTTTTTCTATAACTTCAGTTCGTGTTACCATCTTATCACTGAAATCTTTTATTTCTGGCAGGCATTCAAATCTGACGTGTTGCCCCCCCCCCCCACGCACCCCCCCCCCCCGTCGTAAGAAAGTTGGTTTGATAGTTGAGGTTAGGTGAAGAAATCCATATCCTGTTTTCTTTTGATAGCAGGCACAAAATTATCTTTCACAAAAAAATGAACTGCTGTAGGCTGGGATTATTCTGTCCTCAGTAAACCCTATTCTGTTTGCTTGCCTAAGTATTCTGGTCTCCTTAAAATATCTTCTTAGTCATTACAGTTAAGCAATTTGAATATAAGGTGGCATGAATATTCATTATGGTTTACACTGGCTGTTACTTGATGTGTCCTATCAGTATGAGGAGCTTTAAATGCTACAGTATCATCTGCTGCAGACGTTTTTGTAAGCTCATTCTTGCTTTGGCCTTCTGATATACCTCAAAGACATAAATTATATCTTCTGTTTTCCAGGTTGTTGAGTTTGTTTTCTACACAGTGAGCAAGAATGTGTATCTCAGACTATAGAAATTTAATTCCATTCTCATGAGTTAAAAGTCTGGCAGC
Source organism: Protopterus annectens (assembly GCF_019279795.1). Lineage (NCBI taxonomy): Eukaryota > Metazoa > Chordata > Ceratodontiformes > Protopteridae > Protopterus > Protopterus annectens. The sequence goes on along the minus strand of NC_056737.1, from coordinate 557,592,902 downwards.
TATACCCAAGATTATTATGTGCAATTTCTGTATATATGTATGTTTTTATGTATTCATTCATTCATTGCTTTTGTTGACCAAAGTAGTATGACTTGGCTATAATAGACCCTTTTCAGTGAAGGCCCTGGGAGAAAAGCTCAGGTTAAAAAATATGCAATTTTATACAACAGAGAAAAATGTTAAAGTTAAAGTTACAATACGGGCATACAATAACCTGAAAGGCAGTTATACTACAGAAAATCTGAAATCAGTAAAATATAGAATAATCACATATTAATACATATTAATACAAGTTATATTGGTATATATATAGTGAGGTTTCAAATATCAAATTGTAATTTTATTCTTATGGGTATGAGGAATAAGAGAGAGGGTGGGTGGGAAATATGAGTAGAAAACAGAAAGGAGATAAGAATAGAAAACAGCCATTAGGTGAGGAAAGGTGAGTAGTGTTAATATTTGTTAGGTAATATAGAAAAAAAGAAAGTTGTAATATAGCTGGGGTAGACACAGAAGGTAATAAGTATGAGACAGGAACTGCGGGGATGTGTGGCCTTCCCAAACCTGTGGATAATAATATATGAATAGTCCTTACTGTTCTTGCAAAGAAGGCCTTCCAGAGACTGACTGGAGACATCTTGGACATATCTCAGGCCGCTGCTTTGAGGATACTTCAGCAGTTCCTTAGCATAGTCTTGGCATATGTAGATTAGCATATTTATCTGTCAGGGACCAAACCAGACCTATGCATGCCTTCTATAGGATGGCAGATTTCCCTGAGCTGCTTGGTGCTACAGACTGCAGCCATGTTGCCATTAGAGTCCCATCTTGACCACAGAGTGAGTGGCACCAAAATAGGAAGAACTACTATTCCAATGACTGCCAGGTAGTATGCAATAGAAGGGGATGCATTACCAACATGTCTGCCCAATATTCTGGCAGTGCCTATGATTCCTATACCTTGCACACAAACTCACTTTACCACTTCTTCTTTCATAGTAATATGCCCCATGGTCAGCTTTTTGATAAATGGCCATTTGTACAATAATTGTACTGTATAGTTATATAATTAATTATACCTTCATAAATGCATTGCTTAGTATGAAACCACCTTTCCCTTTTGTCTTCCCCCTTTTCTTTTTTTTTTTTCTTTGCTTTTCTTGTCTTTTTCAGGTAATGCATGTTATCTACACAAGCCTTGGTTAATGAAACATATAGGAACACATGAAGAAAAGTACAACACTGCTCCATCCCAACCACAGATCATCATTGAGCAAGTGTTTAGCTTGCTGAAAACCTGCTTCTGTTGCCTGGATGAGTCTGGGGGTGCCCTTCAGTATGACCCTGCTACTGCATGTTGCAGGCTGCACAACGTGATCATGTGCCACTGTGGTGGCGATCTGCTCCAATAAGGATAGCTTCCAGTATATGACCCTCCAAAACTAATAATAATGTTGGTGACCCCATGTGGCAGGCTTGTGCATGGTATATGGCTGTGTAGGAAAAGAGGTGACATCTAGTCCACAACTGTGGGCCATGACGTTCAAGTTAGTGTTTACTTTTTTGCAAAAACACATAGATTATAACAGATGCATTCAGTACTATGTGTGAGCTATGCTGTGTGGTAGAAGGCCTACTGTCACAGTACAGCAGACATTGCCTCTAGCTTTAAATATTATTTTAAGTGTAGCTATTCCGATGGTTTAGATATCTTTACTGTTTATTGTCACCATATAGTAAGAGTCATGCCTGACTGCTGACAGTTCACTGAGATTCGTGCATTGACAGGAATTGGCAGCATGTAAGGAACATGTAATTTTGTACTTTATTTCTGCATATGCTTTGTTCAGGTACTGTAGTGAAATCTACACATACTGCTTCTGACAGAATGTTCATTACGTGACAATTGCTAACTGACTGAGTAGAGTGAAGTAATTGTATGTTTTTAACCATATACTGTGGCTGTATTCCACCTTAAACTTTCACAAGGCATTATCTTCCACAGGAAAGGGAATTTGTATAACATTTGTTTTGGTATGTTCAAATGTTTCTATACTTTTTTTCCCGATACATAAGAAATAAGCTTCTCTCTGTCTTTTCAAGTACTGCACATCAGATTAATTCATTCTCTCATAGATACCAACCCCTGCATCATGAGAAGTAGCAATCATCATTTGTGCAGTGCTGAGGGTAAAGTGGCAACAGTGGTAGTGTTGATAGCAGGAATAATGTTACACATGCCATCAATTTCTTCCCCTGTGTGTCCATCTCTTAATAGTCCACCATGTTTCAGTGTGCTACTTCCTCACCCTCTTTTTCATGTTTTGTTTTTTAAGTATCTCTCCTGTAACTCTAAGAAATAGCATTACTCATTTCAAATTCATGCTGCTGAACAGGCCCTTAACAGTGTCCTGCATTACAGTCTGCAAATCACCTCTCCCAAATGTTTCTGTTGTTGTAAGCATTAGCATTACTCAGGTTAAATATACACTGCTGAATATTGGTCTACATTGCATTCTGCAGATTTTTCTCCCTGCCCTGCTCCCAAGATTTCCTTTGAATTTAACCAGTGGCATTAGTGCACTGAGAAGCACGCTTGTGAATTCTCACATATTTTCATTATCTGCACTGCCATCCATGTCTTATAGTAGGTCAAATGTGTCATTCACAATGTCTCCTAAGGATAGGTTGTGTAATGGCGCCCATGGTCATGAGGAAGTGCATTAATTTGAGCTTGCTGCTAACTTGCTGTAATTACATGATGTCCTGAATGCAGAGACCTTGAATGAGAGGTTTTTCTACATGTAAACACTATCAAAGATTGTTGGACTTATTTTGTGTTACACCCTCCACCACACCTTTTTCCACTACTTTCCTGAGAATCACATGGCATGTGACATACTATGCCACATGTATCTGGTCAGAATCATGTCCTTGTCCCTGTCCACCACTGTTTTCTATTTGAGTCTTGTAGGTCCTAACTTCTCTACACATGGAGACAGAGATGGCTGCTGTGTGAGCCACCATACTGTGTATGAGTGTGGCTGTGGCATTATCCCTACCGTCTATCATTTCAATGTAGTAGTGAAAATCCACATGTACACCCTACAGTACTCTGACCATCTCTACCTAACTACCTCTGGCAGTGGACTGAGTCTGTAAAATGCCCTCGCACATCTGCTGCTGTGCAGCCAATGCTTTTCATGTTTCTATAGTTAGCTGTGGCATGCTGTTTGGACCTAGCACCCCTTAACCTTCCTCACAGCATATCTGTGGTTGCTGCAGAGATGTGTAATTGCCAGTGATCACACCACCCCTGATTATGCCTGTACCATCCTTATCAGTGTTGTAATGATCTCACTATATGGAGAGAAAGTCTTTCTCATTGGGTTTTAATGGGATCAGTGTTACAAGACCAGTAATGCTATGAACAACTGTATTCTGCTTTGCATTTGCTCTGGCATGTTCCAAAATATAATTGGCTCTTTTCCTGTACTGAGTCAATGTACAGTTCCACCCCACTCCACCAGAAAGAAAGACATGGTTACAAGGCACTTGCCATTTGTCCTGAGGGCACCCAAGAGTATGGCAATCTCCTTAGGACAGAAGTTATCTTTCCTCTGTCTGGATCCTTGCTGCTGCATCATACATTCATCTGAAACAATACACAGATGTACTCCTAGTGATTTTTGATTTACGGAAATGAAATGCACTTATCACTGCTACAGCAAAACAATGAAAACCTCCTTCAAAGTAAATGAATTACTACATATCTGCAGTCCTTACACCTAAGTCATTCCCAAACTATGCTTTCAGCAATATAAAAAAGAACCCTAAAACCTAGTGTCAAAACAAAATCATACCATCATTAACCTAAGGAATGTGTACAACAAGTGTAATAATTCCACTGTAGTAGCCTGACAGCAGATGACATTCATACCAATAAAGTAAAGCAGGCTTCCAAACCGATTGATGTCCTGTTACTCTTTTACATCAGTAACCTGTACAGTATCATCAACAAATGAAAGAAATATTTTAAGCATACATCATTTCCACTATCAGCATATATCAGTCATAACCTGATCAACACAGAATAAAATGCTCACTCGTCTTTCTCCTTCCATTTCCTGTGCCCATTATACTGCTGAGTACAAAACTAATAAATGACACTACAGATTCACAACTCCTGTCGTTACCACTCCTGTCATGGACATTAGCATGCATCAACTGCATATTACATTAATTTCACAAAAAAAATTCTAGATTTCTTGAGAGGAAATTATACTTTAAACTGAATTTTCATAGCTTATCAATACTTTATATTTGCATTTTTTGTTTTTAAAGTTAATCCTTTCTAATAGCAAATAAACTGAAGAGGGCAGAGCACACCTAAAAATTGTGACTTTGCAGTTACTGATGGAAATGTATGTCCATTTACACGTTTCCTATGGCAATAATGCTCAACGAAGCTGATCTGTATGAATCACAGTTATACATATTGTTCTACTTTATCTTATAGGTATGAACTGACTTTGGATGTTTATGGATGAGTTGATCAGAGTGTCACTGGCCATGGAAATGAGCAACAGTGCATAGTATGCTTCCATGAAATCTAACTATGCTATAGCATTTAAATAGAAATCTCGATGAAGTTAACATTTAGGTTGGAGTTTCCTGAAGCCTATTCTGTAGTCATCCAACACAATATGACACACCTTATTACTGCATAAGAGTCAGTTTGACTAAAGCCATATAATACCAAATGCACATGTCATTAACACACTTAATTTACAGAACAGTAGTTATGAAAGCAATACCTCAAGCACTATTTCATAACTCATGCTGCCATAACTTAGCAGTGCATGACCATAATGACATTGTGGAAGTCATATCAAACCATGAGTTTGCTTAAGCAAATACACATATAAGCACATGGGAAATCAATGTACTGGTCACTGCATTCCCTTCTTATGCCAAAATAAGCTACATATAATGCATTAAAAATAGATCTCCATGTGACTGTTTCAATGCAATTGGTAAAACAAACTTGACATCACTCTCACTTCCATCAGTAATACCCCTATATGGTTCCATAGATTGGGTATGGTGATGTCACACCTCAGAGTGTTTGGTTTCCTATATCAGAAACTCTATCCTGCACTAATATTCATCACTTTGATTACGGTTCTTCTAATGATGCAAGATCTCTAAGGACTGAAGGTGAGATTCAATATGGACAAACAAGGAGACTAAGGTCATAGTCTACTCTTGCAGGAGTCATACCTGCAAAAAACTTGAAAATATAGAGGCTAGAACTGAGTAGATGAAAATTGAATGTTGGCAGGAATTAGGTGACTACCTGGCATCTCTGACAGAGACTGACTATCCTGTGAACTATTGTCAGCATGGGTATGATGACCTGCAGAGGTGTAGGGCTGACCATCTAGCTAAATGGGTTAGCAGGTACTTTTTTAGCAAGAAGGCAAGAGGTCTGCAGTAAGAATTTTCACATTTGCATTTTCTATTAATTTACATAGGTGTTTAAATAATGGTAGAATAATAGTATAAAGGTATGTTACATAACTGCAGGTATCTGCATGTAGAAATGTATGTGCAAATGTAAACATATGTAAATATCTATATAAACATGTATGTCCATAACTAGTGGACTTTGGCTTTAGTGGCCCAAATGTACCCATAAATACTTAAAATGTAAACATTAAAAAGTCATGGGGTTTCAGAAGCCATGTAACTGAAATACTGTATGTCCTTAAAAGGTCATTTACATATATCCCATGGACCTCCATTGCAGAAGGTTTACTGTATTACACAATTAAAACTCTAGCATGGCTGGATTTTTCTTGTAGATTTTACTAAATGGTTTGTCTGCATGAAATATTTATCCTATGGTTTGGATGTTAAATGGAATATTTTGCAGGCTCCTTAATGTTTATGAACATCAGGCTTGATTTCTACAATATAACCAAACAATCCACTTATGCTCTGCTGATAAGCTTAATAATAAAATTTTAAAAGTCATGGACATTCAGAAGCCTAGTAGATGAAACACTGCATGCCCTTAATATGTAATTTGCATATATCCCATGAGCCTCCATTACAGGAGGTTTAATATATTACACAATGAAAACTATAGTTTGTCTGGGATTTTATTGCAGTTTTTATGGAAGAGTTTGCTTGTGTGCACTTTTTAACCTTTGTTTTATCTATTTCCCTGTCTCTCACTATATATATATATATATATATATATATATATATATATATATATATATATATATATATATCCATCTATATTTATATACACATACACATATATAAAGAGAGAATGGCATTCAAATCAATATATCTGTGATATCTATATATCTATACAGATATATAGATTGATCTAGATCTAGATATAAATATAGATATATGGGTCCCTATTATCATATTATTCTTACTATATATGATCAAAAACATATGACTGATGTTCCACAACAAAGAAGACTAAAAGAATGTTTTTTTTTTTTTTTTTTTTGCAACCTTCTGCTGATTATATATACCAACTCTGTGACTACACTACAGTGGGGAAAGGATGAACTCCCCAATCCCTACTGTATCATAATCTCCACAGAAAACATTGAATTTATGTTCTCAACCATATAAACTTTGGCTTTCCAAAAAGGCTGCAAATCATTTTTTAATGTGATAATTTTGTAAGATAGAAATTGTTTCTAAAACAATTGATGCGTGTACAAGATGCCTCACCAGAGCTGGCCACTACACCCTAGCCAGAAAGGGGATAAGAGGCAAAGTAGAAACTGAATGACCTGCATACAACAAAATGCTAGCTACAGTGCTCAGTTGTTTCCACAAAATAAGAAGGGTCTTCCCAAAAGCTGCATTGATTGATATTCTGGAAACACTGATAAACTATGCAAGGCATACAGCAAATCACACGTTTAAAGTAAAATATATATCAGTGAAAAAGTTGTGAAATGTACCCCACCCCAATCAATCAAGCTGTGGCTAGAGTAAATGTATCAATACAGAGGAAGTGATGATATCCTTCTCCTTTTACTTACAGTAAACAAAGATAGAACAAAACTATAATACAAACTGAAAAGAATTGTCACACAATAAACAGAAATTATTCCTGCTTGACAGGAATTTGCATCCAGTGTATAAAGGCCTACTGTGATGCTTACTAAATTTATCCTGCCTAACAGGTATGCATATATATATATATATATATATATATATATATATATATATATATATAGAAGGTTCTTATTTTGATAGCAAAAGAGGAGATCAATTATAATAGGTTCATAGATTAGTACTAAACTAACTGCCCTTGCGAGCCATTTTAAACCTAGCCAATTATTCCTTGTGAAACTCAAACCCTGCACTTTGTGTTTGCAAGGTAAACACCTTAACCATTAGGCCATTCTCCCAACCCTAGACATTAGTCTTAAAGAGAGTTAAGCTTACCTAGGGTGCTTGTAAGAATGCAAGCATTATTCATGCTTATGAAATGGATATGTATGATTAATCAATACATTTTGTTAAATATAAACTGAAAATAGTCTTTCTTTTTTAAGTAATTATTTAGAAATAAGTAATAATCAAAACATAATTGCGGAAATACTGTACTACCATTAACCTTACCAACACAAACCATTTCAGTACCTTATTGCTGAATATCTCCTTAGTGGAAAATGTACCATTTCATATGTTATACAAGCATATTAGATGTTTAGTAAGCACTGTGAATAAAGTATACAGCAATGGAACACCTATGTATGAATGCATTTATTGTCTCCATTTTGTGTGTCTTTTTATTCTACCATTCTCACTTTTTTACATTTTAATTATGCATTACTTTGCATTGTTTCCCTTTCTATTCCATTTATTTTCTTTTTCCATAGGATTACAGATCTCAGAAGCAGCTCAACATTTATCTCAGGTCAGCACACATTTTAGATTGCCCTCAGCCCACCCTGGGACATCTTCACAGATTCCCGAAGGTGGCATCTAACCTGTAAGTCCCATGATGCAGTGCAGATTGGAAAATCATGTATGAGCTTCTTAATCTGGTTGAGGATGCAGTGGAGTAGGCAGTCAAGAAACAACTACAGCCCATGAAGGACCATTTAGACTTTCTGCCTCAGATGGCACTGAACAACAACACACCAGAGGCCTCTGCTCCCTCAACATTGTTGTGTTTTAATGCTCAGCCATCAGGTAGTAGAAATATATCAGGTCCTAAGATCCATGGCTTCTGCTCCTGTTCATCTCCTACCTTCCCAAATCCTCTCTCTTTCAATCTCTACTCTACTTCCCAAACTGCCATGTCATATAACAAATTTTAAAAATAAGTAGGGGGTCTATTCCCACCAAAAATGCAGAACCCCTGCTCGCTCACCTCCTCAAGCACAACCTTCGTGTTATCTTCATTCTATGTGTCCCTTATGTTATATCTCCTTATTTTCTATCTTTCCTACCTTCCCCTTTCACACTTTTCAGAGAACCAGTCAGAAAGTCCTGTAAGGACACTGCTACAGACAATGCATACAAATCTTGATTTATTTATTTTTTCATTCATTCTGAACAGTTGTGCTAAGTGCCACTTGCCTTAATTACCTGAAATTAGTTCAAGTAGGCTTACACACTGCCTCACTTATCTACAACTCCAGAATAAATACAAAGTCAGTCAAGACATTACACATTACTAGTATAATTCACATATAACTAAACCATTATTTTTCCCTTTTTAAATAGTTTTAGAACATGTGAGTTTCCTCACACAGGTTTTTACCTTGCCGTAGTCATCACAAATTACCTTGTCTCAATTTATTTGCACATAGGCCTAGCCATGTTAGTTACAGATAACCACTATATAATAGCAAACCTTAAGACTATGAAGACAATGAATACCTTACTTTATTTGAAAACAGTGATGGAAAATGTGCCAGGGAAATGTACTGTAATAGCTTCCTAAGAAAATAAGTCAAAAATTCTAATGTATGCAGTGGTATGGTGTTTTGGAAACAGTTCAAAAATATTCATGCATTGATGTAAACCCTGTGACTATTCCATAAAACAGTCTTGTGTCTAGTATGCTAAAATTGAACAACAAATTGATGATGGCAAAGCTTTATAGGATACTGAGGGGAATCTTAACAAGCTAACAAAACTGATTCCCACAGCCTGCATTGCCTAACTGTGTGACTCTGAGCAAATCACTTAACCAGACAGCGCTCCTGGGCTGAGTCTGAAAAAATTCCATGGAATTCAGTGCTCTACCATGGAAAACAAATTGAAATAAATAATAACAAAAGCTGCTAACTTGGACTATTGTGTGCTTCAGCAGTGAAATAAATGCTGATTACTTAAACCAGGCATTGTTTCTTGCATTTGCAAAATGTTTTGTGTACAAGGGAGATCACTGCTTGAAAATTAGTAAACAATTTCTGAAGGGAATTGTGTTACTTCTAAAACACAGTATTTTGTAGATACTTTATTCAGGTGTGTGTTTGTGTGTGCATAAAAGTATGATTTGGATTAAAAGCAAAAAAAAAAAAAGGTGCAGTGTATAGAAGTCATTTACAAATGCAACCCTATGCAGCACTTATTTTTCCTAGGAACTGTATGAACCAGCTTCTCCTTAGTGAACAATAGAAAGAAACATGTAGCAAGGAGTATAAGACACATAAAAAGCAATCCTTAGTGAGTAGTAAATTACTGATTATGAAAAAAATATACTACTTAAAATATTTTTCTCTATGCCTATGTGCAGACTTGCTCCAGCAAAAAAATGAGTCTTTCTGTCAGTTAAAAGATTACATGAAATAGAAAATTCTGTGTTGGCAGTCTTCGAGACTTCTAGTAAAAAGGTGCACATACGTGTTACAAAAATTACTTACCAAAACTCTGTTCCCATTTTCTGAAACTAAAGCTTGTATAAAGTATTGTCTCTGGACATATAAACACTCTAGCAGTGAAAAGGTGTGTTGCTGTGTGCTGAAAAAAGAAGGATGCATGCAGACCTTTTGAAATTGGCTGTGCCATTACAAATTGCATTCATTTAAAAAAATCAGAGGCAAAAGAGGTAATAAGCAAAACGATAAATGTGCTGCCATAATGGGAGAGAAACAGATGGTATACTTTGTATTAACAAGCCAGAGCGCTAACTGAGAGTCTAGACTAAGTCTGTAATTAGCAATCTTTTCCAGACTGTTAATATTTTAATTATCTCTGAGATTATTCAATCTGAAATGTCTTTGGAGCACTAATTTCCCTTCACACAAAGTACACATAAACAGCATAGCCATTGCTCACATAGGAACATATGAAGAAGTCTACAGCTGAGCATGTTTCTGATGCTGACAAGCACCTACTCTTGAACAGGATGTTGCCATGACTGAGAATGTTGCCACGATATACATAAAAGACAATTTATTTCAACAACTGGCTTCGTTACTGGTGTCACACTAAGGGGCAGAATGTGTGCAAAGTTAACAAAGGTTGACTGTCTAACTCAATTTGCTAAGGATGGTTTGCACCTCTGTCTATAGTGCTTCATCATATTATGTGCCAATACATTTTCTGCCCTTATAATGCTCTTTTAAGACAAAGGAAGTCTCTTACATCTCCCTTGCTAGTAAATTCAAATCAGTTCTGTACTGACATGGTACTGCTCACTGGTAGATGTTGTAACACAAAATACCCGATCTTGAAGTCTTCCTAATCCTTAGAAATATGGGCATCTGTACAGTCATGGAAAACATTCCTTACCACTCTTTTAAACCCTTTAAACCCTCAGTTAACAAGGTTTGTCAGTCTTTATTTAAAATCCTGTTACCTCAATCTTACTCCAGCTAAAGAAAGATCTAGAATTCATAAATGTCTTTGTAACCATAGGTACATCCATCTTTTATTTATCAGTCTATCTATCTATCTATCTATCTATCTATCTATCTATCTATCTATCTATTTACATATTTATTTCAGTTTGTTTACAGAGTAGTTGAGCTGGTCTAAAGACTCTTTTCAGTCATGACCAAGGCCCTTAAAGACAAGAACTGTCTCGCTGACAGCAACAAATTTGCAAATGTAGGTTATACAATATGAATGGATACTGCCATGTAGCCTGTTTTATACTTGCATGTGTTGTACAATATTACTTAATATGGTTGTGGCTAAGATCAATCATTTAGAAAAAAAGAGTGTCTTCAAAGTCATTAGAAAAGTTTAGGCAGAAGTTGTATAAACAAAGACACAATTATAATTGGGCAAATCCTGAATAGAAAAAGTAAATCACATTGACAAACAATAGACTAAATTAAGGAGTTAGCTGGTTATAACAGTTTAAACCAGTAAAACTGATTACACAACTAAATACAATACTTTGCTTTTCTATATACAATATATAAATAATTTCAGTTCTGGGTATGCATCAGCTTAAAGCTTTGCTTATGTAAAGATGTGGTCTATATATAATATATACAATGTATATTTCTTGCATAGATCCATTTAAAATATTACCTAGGTAGAAGGGTGTGGTTTGGGTTAAGGTATGAATGGATGGGTAACTGTATTACCCATTACCACTAAAGCACTTACAAGCTATTTCAAGTTTGAGATGAATTGTGAGGGATGTTTTCAAATTCTTGGAATGTATCTTAGCCTTCTGTCTCTGGTTGTTCCAAAGGCCAGGGCCGAGTCTGGGGAATGCATGCTCTCCAATAGCTGTTTTGAAAGGGGGTCTACTAAATGAAATATAATTTTTGTGTTTTTTTTTTCTTATAGTGCATGGCTGCTCTGTAAAATAGAGTTTTCTTCTTGATGATGAACATTACCTTTCATGTAGAACTTTGAATATTACTGTACCTACAAGGTAGGTAGATATTTCAGTTACAGGTAGCCAAATAACTTTCTTAAGCAGACTGTGATGGTACATACCTCTCAACTGTTTACATTTTTGCAGAATGTCCAGGTTTTTTCCTCATGTTTATTTTTGCCTCAAGGTTTTGTTCTATTCCTCATAAAATCTGTGGTTTCTAGTAAATCACTGAGAAATGAGAACACTAAATAGTAACATAAATTTGAGTTTCAAACTTCATATCAGCTCTAGTTATCAGAACCACATCAATGTCATTAAACACAAAAAGGAGGCTGGCAAATCTCTCTTTGTCTGCTCTATTGCCAGAACTTGGAATTCACTCCAAAATCACCTTTCTACTGCCTCTACTTCCCAATTTAAAAAACTTCTCAAAACCCACTACATAAAAAACTGGCTTTGCTCATGTCACCCACCAGGATAAGCCATACCAAACATACTGTTGCCGGGATTCTTCTGATGACAAAACAGTGGCTCCCCTTTTCCCATTCTCTCCTAGTTTGCCCAATGGTAAAAAAAAAAAAAAAAAATCTCAGATATTCATATTGTATATTCTGTAATGTATTTAAATCACTATTTAGATATTTTAGGAATTGTTAATTTCTGCTAAGTATGTTAAATTGTATAAAATTCCTGTATGATGTGATTTTTTCTTCTTATCTTACCATATTGTATCTTTCGTACTGTACTGTACTGTATTTGGAGCTTTTTTCCCCGGGCCTCCTCTGAAAATGGACCTGTGTCCAGTTGGACATTCCTGGTAAACAAATGTAAAATAAAAATAAAATATCTTTCAGAAAATGCATGCTACCAAAAGTTCTGGTATTCTAGCAACTTTAAAAGAACAATATATAAAATATGTCCTTATTTATGAGCCTTTGCCCCTCCATTTTCTTAGGCTTTGTCCAGATTTCTTGTGTTCAGAGGTTAAAAGGTATGTAATGGTGGCATATTGTGGCAAGCTGCACAGCCTATATTATGAAACCCATAGCCCATGAAGATTGTCTAAATAAATTAGAATCCCTACAAATGAAATAAATTCAATCATCCTGGGTTATTGCAATGATCTAAACATAAGAAAGCCAAGTTACATGACAAAAAAATCAATATACATAACAGTTCCTGGAGATCATCAATGCTGTCTCTCTATACCACTTATTCTCTCCTCTTAAAAATGCCTAAACCCTCTAAATCTGATTCTCCCAATTTTTTTATCTGCTTGTTACTTAGTTAGTTAGTTAATTAGTTTTGCTAACCAGGTAGATGGCATCATTGTGCACCAGTCTTGCAGTCATGCCCTCACTTGTCAAATCTGACCATCATGCCTAAGTATCTTGGATAAGGTCTTATTCTTTAGTACTCTCAAATCTCACTGTCTTCATGTACTCCTCCAAGACAATTTCTCTGGCACTTGCAGCTGACTTTGAGATTCTAGTGTGTCTCAACACATGAGCACTCATTGTTAAAACAGCTGCATTTACCACTGATTTTCACTTCCACCTACACTTCTGCATCAAGACCTCTGCTCCACTTCACCATAAATATAAATCCAAGATCAGAAAACTTACCTTTTTCATGGAACCCAAATATAACACATTAGTATAAAAGAAAAAAAAATACTCTAATCTTTCAACTCTAAAAATAAACTCAAAAATGTAAATAAGGAACTTAGGCAAGTCAAAACTATGAAGTCCAGATATGAGTTGAGTATTGCTACCACCTCCAAAGATCAACAGAAAACCATCTTCAGTAATTTCAGGACACTCAGGAATAATAATTAGTTCTGTCCTGAATTGATATCTGTTTGCACAACCTATGAAGACCCAGAAGGCCCTGTGAATATACTTGCAGCTAAAACTTCTCTTATACAAAAAATGTAGGCATAGCAACTCTGTCCTCTCCCATTTACTGTCTCTGATTTTGATGTATCGTCTCCCAATCAGTATGGATTGCATTCAGTCATAAATAATAGAGTTTCATTAGTCATAGTTAAAAAAAGTTCTTGATGGACTGAATGATGCAGTCAGCAATATCTCTCTCATGCACGCACATAAGCACAGATGCACACACACACTATTATTTTTATTTTATTTACTCTAATCTTTACTTTTATGATCACTAAATAGCAAAGTAGTCATTTGATTTTTAAATGTCCAAACTTCATGGCAGTGCAATATGCAGCTGATAAGCAGTGGACTTGTTTTTTAGAGTGCTTTACCTGTGCATTGACACACTGCTTGAGAATGTTCATTTTCCAGTCATGGTGGTGATGTACAGGTTGCCCATTCTTTAATTTATCATAATGCCCCCTTTGGTGTGAACCTTTCAAAACACTTGTCACAACTGGAAAGACCACAATGCTTTCTCATGGAAAAAAATCAAGAGCCTAAATCATAAAAACTACACAGACTATTTCAAATTCTTGTCCCTCTCCTTGGTATCATACAGGCTGCTAAGAGGCTACCTCTGCCGTGTGTACAGAGCCTTGGCAATATCACTCTTTTTTAACCAGTTTTTAATTTGCAAATCCAATGGTAGCATGAACACCCACACAAGGGATCTCAATCTCATATGCAAGATAAATAGGATATATTGGAGGAACAGGTATGCAACACAGAGAATACCACTTCTGTGAAACTATTCTCAACTCCTCATAAAACAAAGTACTTTTATTCTTTTATTCCTCTAGTAAATGTAATTTGGATGAATGGATGCAAAACCACTAACTCCTCCTTGTTTAAACACCCATGCCTCTCATGAATGGGGCAACAAGTAAATGTCCCAACATATCCTTATTTTGCCCACCTCTGGGTTATTTGTGCACAAAATACAAGGGCCAAAGATCTATCATGGGAGGGTAAGGCTAGGCAATTTAAGATCTTCACAAATTAAAATCCTAGTAGGTACTATACCTATGAACTTTCATGGATTTCATAAACAAGGATATTGTCTGTTTACAATTCATCCACCCAGCCAGTTTGGATTTATAAAAGGCAGATCCTGTCTAGTTAATCTATACATACCAACTTTGTGGATTTGGCAATGGTCTTTGACACAATCCTAAAATTCAAGAATCAGTGATAAACTGAGCTGAATAAAAACTACTCCCCTTTGTAACTCATTGGGTATTGATTTGGTTAACAGATACAACCAGTTCTATTAAGATGGGTGGCACGTTTCCCTCAAAAACACTTGTCACAAGTACAACTCCCTGGATCTGTCTTGGGAAAATTATTCTCTGTTATATTTCTCTTGGAGGATAAGAGTGTTATTGGGGTACTAATGATGGCTCCTAGTTTGCCAATAGTTGTAACCCCCAAATGATATCCCTATCCTCCAAGATGAACAACCCATATCAATTCATATTGTGTAGGCTATGGAATAAGGAAAAAAGTTGCATTATAGTCTTTGCAAAACAAGAGCACCTTTACAGCTACCATACAAATAACACTTTCCTCAAATCTGATACTGTTTTAAAGACCTAGGTAAGTTCACATTTCAACTATAATTAGGAAAAAAATGTTTGACCTTGTCAAACTAATTACTGAAAAAATATCAAGGTCCCAATAAGTTATAGACTCTCCTTTCCTCCTCTCTTATTAGGCTCTTAGTTGAAAATAATTCCTCTTTGGCATATATCTGTGCACATATATGGCCCAACTAGAAAAATTCTATCATTTCCCTCAAAAAATACCATATGAGCTCCCTCAGCTGCACAGAATATGAAATCATTATAGCATTGTTCTGCATAGCAGATATACTCCATTCCAGCTACCATGATCAGTAGTAGTACAACATAACTGATGTTATCTACCACTGCTGTAATGTACAGATTCCCTCAATATGCTGAGAAACAGAACAACACATTTTGTTGTGTACAGCTTGTTAAACAGAACTTATGTTATACATGTTATGGCAAACAGAACTCCTTATGCCTATTAGAATGAATGCTTTTTATTCGACTAAGTACAATGCAGCATCTTTTAGATGTACTAATTTTGTTCAGTGAGTATAAAAACATTTTGTTCTGTAGTAAATTTGGTACTGAAAAACCACAGGGTGGCAATTGCTGACACACATATATGGGTTTACATATTACAGTAGGCTTGATTACCCTTTACTGCATACACATCTATCTATTAAAAATCACTAGTAACTTCCTTGTAACAACAGACAAAGTATCTCCATTTCAAGGCTACCTGTCTAGTCATATAACACAATTTTTTCTTTGATATGTCTCCTGCTGCCTATTATAGATTATACATATACATGTTAAGCAGTATAGCTCTTCACCTCATTTACTGGACAGGTCATTTTCAGTAATGTATATTAACTTTATCACCTATGTCCATCCATGCTGGATTGATATGTATCTTTCTCTGGCACACAGGAATGCTGTCTGCACTGCACTCTAGGTCAAGAGTAAGGATTTTGACAAGATGAGTACAAGGGCCTATATTGCATTGCTGCAGCTATGAAAATACTAATATACACATGGTTACAAAACACTCCATGTTTTTAATGTTCTTGTCTGCATTAATTATAATTCATAAAATGCCAGATAAAATGTCATGATCCTGTTATAGTAACACCTCCATTGTCTGAGCTGAGTGTGTTGTATGTGACAAAGCATTGACACTGTTGTGCAGATGTGATTTGCGTAGCACTAGTGCAGCCTATGCTTATAAAGAGTTAACATGCTGAACAGAATGCAGCATATATTTGTTATGCATTACATACAAGCATGGGTTAATCTGTGCACAGCTATACATCTAACTACACAGATGGCAATTTTTGAATAGTGAAAACAGCAAGAAATTCAAAACAGAAAAGGAACTGTGCTGTACATTATGTATATTATAATTATAATTAGAGCCTTTACAAGCTGAACAATGAGCAGTCACTGGAGTGTCCTACATCTGTGAGTGATTAAAGGGTCCATTTTACATCAGCCTGCTGTGTAACTTTTTCATTTTCACTCTCTAGGTATGTGACTGATTAATAACACAATACATGAATTCATTACCTGACAGGGGAAGGGAAAGAAAGTAGACTAGACAAAGGAAATAATATATTCATCATCTGGAATGCCTTTTGAATGAAATAATGCACTATTCAATTTCATATATGATCCTGAGGTAGGAAACACGAAATATAAGAAATATAATACATTTGCTTTACAGCATGTTAATGAAGTATCCTATCCATCAGTGTTCTTAACATCTTGACTGGAATCAACTTCTTACAAATTTTTGCTGTAGAAACACACTATGTACAGTATTCATAAAACTATACTACAGTGATGTCTGATGGTGAATTAAAGTCTGCACTTTACAGAACCAAATAGTGACACACACAAAGTCTTATGTAAGGAGTCATGAATCAGTACAACCTCACTGGTGTAAGTATACCTTGCTGTTTCAGTGTACCTGTACCTGTCATCTGTAAGACATGGTAAAATAGTGGTTGGATGGGGTATAGAGTTTGCTCATAATGTCTGATTGTCAGACATATTTAGTCCTAGAAGGCACTTCTAGAAATTTGTAGCATCTGTTTCATTCACATTTTATTATTTTACCTAGGGGGATGCAGAAAACATTTATGAAATTGCTTACAATGTTTTATTGTTCAAGAGTTAGAGAACATATACATTTCTACTTTTATATTCCAAGTTCTTAGTCTGTGACTAATGAATATAAATTCAAGCCCAATCAAGTACTTAACATTCCTCCTGAAATTAACAGTTTAAAAACTTAACTGACACGATGGTGTTAAGACAGGTAACAATATATTCATTCCTGTTCTGACTTTTATTTTATATTTGAACACAATCAGGCTACCAGCTAAAATATATAATATATCAGGAAAGGTGTTATGTGATTGACTTGAAACTAACAACTTCTTTCTTAATATGCCGACAATACATGCCTTTGTTGACTGTTTGTAATTCTTTTCCTGCCTCTGCTGTACAGACCAATGCTCACATCAAAATGTAATGTTAAAGAAGCAGCACACAATCACCTAATATTCTGCATCATTTGGAGCCCCTTTAGTTTGCTTCCAGTCAGCCTTGGATGTCATTTAACAAATATACCTGTACGACATTAAAGGACTGTGCATGGAAATAATATGGCACGATTCCAAAAGACTTGCTCTGAGTTTCAGAGGCCACTTACTCTGACAGCAAGTTGAAAGGAGGTGTTTTGGAATCTGTCCCATATTGTAAGCATGTTTAGAGATAGGCCTCACAGTGAAGTAGGTCACTTACACTGATGGTATCAGGGCAGACTTATACTGACAGCAACTCTTTCGGAATCTGGCCCGTAAACTGTCTGCAGCTCTTCTTGAATGCAAAGAATGAAGAATTAACTACAAACAAGTTATGTAGCCCCCTCACACAAAGTTGTTTCACAGAAAAAATATATCAAAAATTAACAAATGCAGAATGAAACCATTCAGCTGCAGGAACAGCTAAATCTGTCCAATCCCATTTAATCATACTACCATTTTGAAATATACTTCATTAAATAGTAACAATCAAAGCCACTGTAATGCCCTTAATTCTTTAAGCTAGAACTTACTAACTACCATGTAATAAACACCATATAAAATTGTAAAAATATATATATTCACTAATGGCTAACTGTTCATACTAAATTCCCCATTCTCTATACAGATACTCTAAATAATCAAAGATGTTCAGTCTTTGGAAGCATCAATGAATCCCAGTCATTGTTCAGGGGAAATAAGCAGCTGTTACTCCTTCTAATAGAGTGGCTATTCCAGCTCTCTGACAAGCTCTTCTTTCACTGTAGCACTCTAACTACTCGCAAAACT
The DNA here is from genome assembly GCF_019279795.1 of Protopterus annectens. Taxonomy (NCBI): domain Eukaryota; kingdom Metazoa; phylum Chordata; order Ceratodontiformes; family Protopteridae; genus Protopterus; species Protopterus annectens. Next base: position 557,574,163 of record NC_056737.1, on the reverse strand, counting down.
GCTTCAAAACTAATCAGGCTTCAACAATTGCTTCTCAAAGAAAATTCTTATTTTGGCCTCACAGAATGGCTTAAGACAAACCTGGGAAAGCTCCTTATACATATGTCATTAACATATGAACAGTCTTGAAGGAGACTGATATCTTCAAACACCCTTTGCTAATATAGAGGAATTATGATCGACATAGATGCCAAGAAATTCACCTTGATAGCAAGATGAATCTTAAGATGATCATATTTCTTTGTAGTACATGGAGCTTTATCTGCTCATTGCACTACCAGTTAAAGGGAAAAACTCATTGTTTTCACACCTTTCAAAGTAAAAAACACTTAGCAGGTAGTGTAATGCAGTCCATTATGTTCACACTTACCTACATTAACTCTCAGTCTCAAGTATCTAGATTTTTGCAGGATATCCATATTATTGTTTCATAGTTTTAATCTGTTCCTCATAAAATGTGTTTTTTTAGGCAAACCACTGTGGCTTGAGGTCACTAAATAATGACCTACATTTGAGTTTAAGCATTCACATTCTTCTGATTTATGTACAGTAGGTGAACACACATCCTGTCGTTGACAGCAGGCAGAATCAAATGTTTTATTCTGCCTCTATCATTTGATAGTCAGCACAGGCTGATTTTATATATCCATCATGGTCCATGCACTACATATAAATTATCATCACTGCCTGGGAAATACAACATTATCCTATTCCAGGGTCTGTTGTCCCATTTGATATCACAACAATATATCCTTGAATAGGGTTTCTAGTTCATTTTCAAACCTTGAGCACATTTGAGTGAAATACACAAATATCTAAGCATAACATCTAAGATGCAAAAAAATGTAACAATAACATGGTATGAAGACATATAGTTATAGCAGCTGGCACCTCCTCAGAAAGTATGAAGGTAACTAGTGGCTTTAGATAACTGTAAACTTGTCAGCATTGTAAAATCTCCATCTGATATCCATTAATTACAACAGGAATTAGACATCATAAACAAGTGGTGCATGGAAAAAAAGGAATAAAATTAAATCTGAAAAAGTGTAGGATTATCCTATTTAATTAGCAACTCTGTCCCTCAATATACAGTATACATGATAAAATAGTCAAAATGACTTGAAGCATTATCCATTTAATAAGTAAATATCTCTACTACTACTAAATTAAACCTGGATGATTGGATGGATATGTGTCTGAAATATAAAATGACTTTGGTAATCAATTAATTTATATTTCCTATAATACGTTACACAAATCCAGCATGATTATGACAGATAACAAAAAATGCATAAATCCTTACACAAATGTATTTATATCCTCTAACAACTCAATTGTAAAACTCTGTATAAATATAGATGATGAAAGTTTAAATTATTAACATTTAATATATCTTTTTGTGAGGATCTTCCCTGAATTTAAGTATTTTATAAATTTCACAAGCAGTTTATTTATTAGTTTTCACATATGTCAGCACTGAAGAAAATAATTTTGACAGCTATTTCTTTTAAGGAGGTGCATTGTGTGGTTATATAAAACCTTATGAAGGCTGTGACTGCTATAAAAACTCAGTTATCTTTGTTTCTGGCACAAATCCAAAAGCAAGTTGTCATTAATTAGACTGAATAATACCTTTATGTGATTTCTGATAATTGCTAGAAATGCTTCTTGCTGGCAGCACTGAAGTAACACAAAGAATCAAATCCTTCAAAATATTATACTTAAAATAAGGGAACAAGAGGTGAAACACCTATTCTTTTTCCCAAAGTGAGGAGAGGACTTTGTCCTCATATGTCCCTTAATTATAATTTCAAGTTGAATGTGTATACAATTTAAAATAAATTTCAGTGAGTTTGGTAAGAATCCAGATAAACTCTAATTTCAAATTACATAGAACTTGGAGATGAATAAAAAGTGAATGAAACTGCATATGAATGTTCAGGGGAAGACGGCTGAGCCTGTAGAGCATTACTTCAATGTGACAGCATTAATGTTAAAGAATAAAATGGTATTTTGGCAAAAATGGTGGTGCTACAAGAAATGTGGATGAGAATGTTGTGGCTATGGTTATGGTTTCCATTTAATGCTTTTTTTTGCTAAAAAAAATGTGATCCAATGATAAAAACTGGCATGGGATGTGTTGAGTTAGCTCACCTTTCTTGATATAAGGATACTGGGGTTAGACTTAACAACAGATTAAAATGTAAGGAAATGTTCAATTGTGAAAAGAAAAGCCATGAGGATATCTGGATTAATACTAAAAATGTTTTCTTTTGTAGTTCTGCCATTCTAACAACATTCTTTGTAATGTAAATAAACCGATATTGGAGTACAATTCAATATTTTGCATTTGTTCCACATGTGATATTTTATTTATTTATTTGACTTTATTTATTTATTTCATTAAATAGTAATAATCAAAACCACTGTAATGCCCTTAATTCTTTAAGCTAGTACTTACTAACTAACATGTAATAAACACCATATAAAATTGTAAAAATATATATATTCACTAGTGGCTAACTGTTCATACTAAATTCCCCATTCTCTATACAGATACTCTAAATAATCAAAGATGTTCAGTCTTTGGAAGCATCAATGAATCCCAGTCATTGTTTAGGGGAAATAAGCAGCTGTTACTCCTTCTAATAGAGTGGCTATTCCAGCTCTCTGACAAGCTCTTCTTTTACTGTAGCACTCTACCTACTAGCAAAACTGCTTCAAAACTAATCAGGCTTCAACAATTGCTTCTCAAAGAAAATTCTTATTTTGGCCTCACAGAATGGCTTAAGACAAACCTGGGAAAGCTCCTTATACATATGTCATTAACATATGAACAGTCTTGAAGGAGACTGATATCTTCAAACACCCTTTGCTAATATAGAGGAATTATGATCAGTTCATCAGACATAACCCACTTATTATGTGCTCGAGACATAGATGCCAAGAAATTCACCTTGATAGCGAAGTTCGAGAGATGAATCTTGGTGTCTGTGCTGAGAATACATAATAAGGGGTTGTGCTCGATAAGATGATCATATTTCTTTGTAGTACATGGAGCTTTATCTGCTCATTGCACTACCAGTTACAGGGAAAAACTCATTGTTTTCACACCTTTCAAAGTAAAAAACACTTAGCGAGTGCTGTCAGAGAGGTAGTGTAATGCAGTCCATTATGTTCACACTTACCTACATTAACTCTCAGTCTCAAGTATCTATATTTTTGCAGGATATCCATATTATTGTTTCATAGTTTTAATCTGTTCCTCATAAAATGTGTTTTTTTAGGCAAACCACTGTGGCTTGAGGTCACTAAATAATGACCTACATTTGAGTTTAAGCATTCACATTCTTCTGATTTATGTACAGTAGGTGAACACACATCCTGTCATTCTAGAAACTCTCTCTCTTTTTTTTCTTATTACAGAAAGTTAGGGACATGTCAGAAGTATGGACAGCAGGCAGAATCAAATGTTTTATTCTGCCTCTATCATTTGATAGTCAGCACAGGCTGATTTTATTGCCTAGCATGGGGCTCGACCTTAATAACTTTCGCAGGGGGTGTTTAGCATTTGTTAATGTTGGGTCACACAACATTCTGGTGTTTAACTGGTTTGTCTTTTTCCAAATATTAGAGTATATTCATCATGGTCCATGCACTACATATAAATTATCATGACTGCCTGGAAAATACAACATTATCCTATTTCAGTGTCTGTTGTCAAAGCGGATACCAAGCCATTTGATATCACAACAATATATCCTTGAATAGGGTTTCTAGTTCATTTTCTTAAAGAGCATGGCCCTAAACCTTGAGCACATTTGAGTGAAATACACAAATATCTGAAGCACACTTGCGGGAAACAATTTTTAACAAGTAATTCTTTATTGCAAAGCATAACATCTAAGATGCAAAAAATGTAACAATAACATGGTTTGAAGACATATAGTTATGGCAGCTGGCACCGCCTCAGAAAGTATGAAGGTAACTAATGGCTTGCTCTGTGCTTAATACTGAGACCTCTCCATTTTGGCATCTACTTTTCCAATCACCAGACTGGTTAGCAAATTTTCAGATAACTGCAAACTTGTCAGCATTGTCAAATCTCCATCTGATATCCATTAATTACAACAGGAATTAACCATCATAAACAAGTGGTACATGGAAAAAAAGGAATAAAATTAAATCTGAAAAAGTGTAGGATTATCCTATTTAATTAGCAACTCTGTCCCTCAATATACAGTATAGCCAATACCCCTCTCTAACATGATAACATAGTCAGAGGTATTGAAACCCGGGGTCAATACTTCCTTGCTCCATGACAACCATCTAGCAACATTAGCCAGGCAACCTTTCGATTTGCCATAGCTAATATTTAAAAGTACATCCACCTTATGCTATCATTCCTCTGTATGCAATTCTAATTAGAACAATTATTGAACACAATGCCCCTTTGTGTGTGTATATTTCTAGACATGTTAAGCAACTGGAAAGGCTCTAGAAGTTCCTATGAAAGAAGGTCGTTGGTCTAAAGTCCCTGCACTACCAGAAATGACTTGAAGCATTATCCATTTAATAAGTTTCTTTTATGGTTTGGCATGATTATCTATGCCTTCCATTCAGTACCATAATTAACTGCATGCTCCTTCATTTTCTGTATCTTCACAATTTAAATATCTCTACTACTACTAAAAATAGGGACTTAAATCTCTACCAACATGAGTAAAGCTCACTGGAGAAAGAAATCTATTACTTTACATGTGCCTCTCCTCTGAAACAAACTTCTTCTGCAAGTTAAACAAAGTGACACTCTCACAACCTTAAAATTAAACCTGGATGATTGGATGGATACCCATAAATTTACTCAATGACTGACATGCATTACTCTTTTTGAAAAGGGAAGTACACCATGAGGCTGTGTGTCTGAAATATAAAAATGACTTTGGTAATCAATTAATTTATATTTCCTATAATACTGTGATCCTATGAACTACATATATTAATCATAAAATATGCCAGGTAGGGACCAAGTTTCGACATATTATGTTACACAAATCCAGCATGATTATGACAGATAACAAAAAATGCATAAATCCTTACACAAACGTATTTATATCCTCTAACAACTCAATTGTAAAACTCTGTATAAATATAGATGATGAAAGTTTAAATTATTAACATTTAATATATCTTTTTGTGAGGATCTTCCCTGAATTTAAGTATTTTATAAATTTCACAAGCAGTTTATTTATTAGTTTTCACATATTTCAGCACTGAAGAAAATAATTTTGACAGCTATTTCTTTTAAGGAAGTGCATTGTGTGGTTATATAAAACCTTATGAAGGCTGTGACTGCTATAAAAAAATCAGTTATCTTTGTTTCTGGCACAAATCCAAAAGCAAGTTGTCATTAATTAGACTGAATAATACCTTTATGTGATTACTGATAATTGCTAGAAATGCTTCTTGCTGGCAGCACTGAAGTAACACAAAGAATCAAACCCTTCAAAATATTATACTTAAAATAAGGGAACAAGAGGTGAAACACCTATTCTTTTTCCCAAAGTGAGGAGAGGACTTTGTCCTCATATGTCCCTTAATTATAATTTCAAGTTGAATGTGTATACAATTTAAAATAAATTTCAGTGAGTTTGCTAAGAATCCAGATAAGCTCTAATTTCAAATTACATAGAACTTGGAGTTGAATAAAAAGTGAATGAAACTGCATATGAATGTTCAGGGGAAGACGGTTGAGCCTGTAGATCATTACTTCAACGTGACAGCATTAATGTTAAAGAATAAAATGGTATTTTGGCAAAAATGGTGGTGCTACAAGAAATGTGGATGAGAATGTTGTGGTTATGGTTATGGTTTCCATTTAATGCTTTTTTTTCTAAAAAAATGTGATCCAATGATAAAAACTGGCATGGGTTGTGTTGAGTTAGCTCACCTTTCTTGATATAAGGATACTGGGGTTAGACTTAACAACAGGTTAAAATGTAAGGAAATGCTCAATTGTGAAAAGAAAAGCCATGAGGATATCTGGATTAATACTAAAAATGTTTGCTTTTGTAGTTCTGCCATTCTAACAACATTCTTTGTAGTGTAAATAAACCGATACTGGAGTACAATTCAATATTTTGCATCTGTTCCACATGTGATATTTTATTTATTTATTTGACATGTTTACTGGGATCATCTGTCTGGGTCAGAAAGAACCCATTTTCAGTGGATATTTTATTACTGGGTGTTGGTTAGTGGATATTTAATTATTGGAGAGCACGCAGAAGAGATTTATGAAAGGAATGAAGATTTATTCACCCTTTCCTTTTACTACACAGAAATTAAAAATCTCTATTCTATAAGCCACATGCATTTGCACTGGAAGTTAAGTCTGGCTTATAAAGCAATGCATAATGAAGAACTAAGGGCTCTGTTGAGCATTAATATATTACTAGCAGTTATAATTCCATTGAAGAATTAGAGGTTTTACATATTCATTGGAGAATTGTAGAACCACACTTAGGATGAAATTTATCACCCAATTCATGGACAGACTTTTTGGAATAAATTAACTATAGAGATAAGAAAAATGTGGTCATTATAGGCTTTTAAAAATATTTGAACCCTTGGAAGGGTAATCTGGTCTTTTCTATCAATCTGGAATCTGCATTTTGATTGGTCTTATTTACCAATGCACAGTATCCTTAATCTGTGTAAATTATGTATTATACTGTTACAGATTAGAAAAATCTGTTTGCCATTCCTTGTGTATTTGCCCTGAGAACTCAATCTCTAAAATTCAAGTAAAACCATAAAATAAATCTGCCTAGTTCTGGAATTCTTAGCATTATAATCCGATCAAACACTAAACAATGCTGTTATTTGTTTTCTGTCTTCTCAAAAAAAAATCTTCCCAAATTATACTTTACCTGTTTATCAAAAGACAGTACCATAAATGAACAAGTATGAAATAGAAAATGTTTAGGTGTCCATCTGTAAAGTGAATTTGATTTTAATGACACATATAAAACATGGAAAATGTTTCAGTCACCAGTGTAGAAGGCTGCACTCTTTTAAACTACTTCATTAGTTATCACACAAGACAACATCTGGCTTCTTAGCTACTGCCCTACTGTTATTTGAATTTTTATTAAGCTCCATGTTATTTATCACCTTTTCTGCAAAGCTACTCAATACACTGTTTTGGCATGATTCAAAACAAAGACATATGGAGCTAAAATGGCATCATTGTAAAATTCTTTGAAATATTACTAACTCTTTATTAACCAGAACTAATATTTAAATTAAACAACCTATTTGTTCTCATAAAATATTACATAATCATTTCTGCCCAGCAACAGTAAATATTTCACAGAGGTATACACCATGAATACATATCTTCTGCAGTCATACAAACAAAATAATCAAGCTCCAAAAAAAAATTGCCTTCCACCCATGTGTCTAATCAAAGAATCAACATTCTGTAAATGTTCTTTCCTTGAAATGAATACATATTTTCTCAATGATATTGCAAGTGCCCAACCTCTTAAATTATTATTACACCCTTTATTCTTATTAGCTGTTAAATACTTATTCATCCAATCAATCATCCAACAGCTTTATAGATTCCTACTTAACTGCTTTACCACACATGCTGTGCTATAGCTGGTCTTCCTTTCTTTGTCAGTACAGTGTATTTGGTTCTTCGTTTCACTTTTAGGCTAAGATGTGTTCTATTTGGGCACTGTATTTTATCAATATGTTCACGTTTTTTCACCAGGTGATATAGTTTCTTCCCATATCCCAAAGGTATGCAGTAGGGTAATTTGCATAATTTATTTTTACCTGTTGTACTCCTTTCTCTGTTTTATAAGTATATGCACGTTTTGTTGCCAGTAGGTATATGTGCATTGGTTTGTGAAAACAACCTGCAAAAAGCTGGCACCCCATGTAGAAGTAGTTTCATTTTCCTATGTCCTTTGACAACCAAACAAATGCCCCAAATACAGAGTAACCATGACCTGGATAATGCAGGCATCAGAGAATTAATTATTTGTTCCTTCTTTCTACCTTTATCACCAACATTTCCCTCTAATCTGTATCTATTTTATACTTCTGTATACAATGCAAATATTGTTCTGTGTTTTATATAACAACCATTTTCAAAGGATCATAGAAGATTACTAGCTAATGGCCCTAGGACCCTTACAAGCCTAGCCAAGGTAACCCTTGTTCCCAAGAGTGTCTGTTATAAGAAGACACTAAATCAGTCCCTACTACCCATACCTAAGAGGGACACAGGTGAAACCTCCAGGAAGAATTTATGATTTCCCATCCAATAATCCAAATTATGTCTAAATAGGTTCAAGGAGGGTCTCTGCTTAACATGGATTGGAAGTGTGTTCCAGAGATGAGGTAACCTCTGCAAGGTACATCTGTTCCTCTAGCAAGTTCTATTGATGACATACCAGGTTAGGATACCTTGAGCATGTGGCATGCTTGATTTTTATCATAATAATTTTGTTACTACTATCCTGCTGTTATATGTACTAGAGAAATGTATGAAAATATGTCATTTCATATTTCCTTCATCAGCCAATCAGTCTTACTTCAATCATCAATATTTAGTGTCTACGTATCTACCAGATTGCTAAACACTGAATTATAACCCCTGATATAAACAATGCATAAATGCACACACACACACACACCCACACACACACACACCCACACACACAAAATGCACACACACACACACACACACACACACACACACACACACACACACACACACACACACACACACACACACACACACACACACACACACACACACACACACACACACACACGTATTTATCTGAACAGTAGAAAAAAGTAAGTCTTGTACAAAATGTGCATAATTTTTTGTTAATCAATAGCTACTTGATTTTTGGTGGTAAGTCAATTTAAATGAGTTTGATGGACATATAAACTATGCCAAAATATAAGAACACTTTGACCCATTCGGTGCTTCTTGGTGTTTTTATTTCCTGCTAATATTCTGTTACTGTCTAACCATTGCTTTCTTACTTTTTTCATTATTGTGCTGTTTGCTATAATTGCAGTGCATAGTACTTTCTCTTTAGCCTCATTACTTTGGCTATGAGCGAATCAAAAGTGTTAATTTTCATTTCTATAAAAATTGCTCTTGCAGGTATTGTTTGTTGTGTCCTCTTGTATCATGGTTTTAATGTATGTAATTATCATACTACTTGCTAATATTTCTGACAAGGTAAGTAAGAAGATCTTAAAAAGAGTAATTACAACTATGGATGCATATATAAGGCACAAAGGACAAATCTGAGTTGCTGTTTCAAACTCTTTTCTTTTTCAAGAATCTTTTATTTTATTTTCATAACATAAAACATAAACGTTTAATAGTTAACTGATTCAATGTTGTTTGAGACAATAAAACAACCAATCAATTATACAAAAAAGTTACAAAACCATCAAACCAAACAAAAATAATTTTAACAAACTTATATACAGTATATACAATATGTACTACAAAAACAAAAGCAATCAAGCTTATATTTTATTTATAGGATAAAGTTGGGTCTATATATAAAACAAGAGTTTACATAGTGTTACCAATGGAGATTTAAGCTTGATGTAACAAATTCACTTGTGATACAAAAATAATTTGATATTGCCTAATTTACTCATTTAGTATAAGTTCTAGGAGAAGGTTTCAATATTTTTGATAGTACAAACTTTTATTACTGTTCCTAGTTATAAATTTGTGTGAGAGTGTATATCTAGTCACCGTGTTTCTGAAGCCTATCCAAGAGAGTTTAGAAAGGTCTAACCAGTTCTGAGTAATATTGAGTCTGGTTAGTGCAAAGAAAGTTATTAGAATGTGCATTTTCAGCTTAGGTAGTTTTTGAGTGGTGATGTTAAGAATAGCAAATTCCCAAGAAAGTGTTGATTTCTCATATCCCATTTTTTGCAATCTCACCTTCAGTGAGCACCAAAGTTTGTATGTGAATTTGCAGCCCCATAGCATATGAAACAGATCAGCTTTGATATGAGTACAATAGGGGCATTTAGGCAAGATATTTGGGTTAAGCTTATTTAATTTTGCTGGCATAAGGTATGCATTATTAATTATTAGCTGTGTATATATGAGATTTTTAAATGGAGTTAGATTAAGGCTAAAATTAATAGCCTTGGATTTTATATCATCTGTAAATTCCTTTTTTATCTCGTTCCAGTATCTAGAGAAGACTAGAGAAGATTGGTGCTTGATTGAGTTAATTAATTTATAGGTATTGGAAACCATCTTTTTTTTGTAAGATAGACTTTTAAACAGTGCTAAGCAAGTATCGATATCTGAATTGTTAGGATCGGAGGTCAGTGGTAGAGATCGTATACTTTCTCTAATTTGTCTTACTATAACAATGTATCCCTTCATTTCATTAAAGGTCAATCTAATTTGATCAAAGAATTTCTCTCTATGTCTTTGAACATCCCATAGACACCAGTCTTTAATGAGAGGATATCTATTTAGATTAATCCTGCTATTGTTTAACTTGATATTTGGATTCAGGTATATCGGTTGTAACCAGCCAGCAGCTTTATTTAAGTTTAGGGACTTGGTTAGATTCTGAAATATTTTAATTTAGTGTAATAGGAAGGGATTTAGGTTCAACTTCTTGCAATTTTCCACTGTAAGGAAGAGGAAAGCTTTTGGGTTGATATTAGTTCTCGTAGTATATTCATACCAGATTACAGCCAAGGGAGGTGCCCATTCATTCCTAATGGGCCTAGCTTCTGAAATCTGTATGATTTTATTAGAACAAATTATTTCATAATACAACTGAAAGTCCAGGAGATTCAGTCCCACTTTCTCTTTGGGACAGGTGAGATTTTAGTAACTTATTCTTATAGATTTAGGGTTCCAGAGTTATTTTGATAGTACTGCATTAACTTTTTGAAAGAATATTTTTTGGATAATAATATTTGCAGCATTGAATTGATATAGATGTTTTGGCAGATTGTTCATTTTTATAACTTTGGTTTTAGATAAATGCAATAGTTTCATTTGCTTCTATCTGTGCATGTCTTGTGATATAGAGTCCCAGGTTTTGTAAAGGTTATTTTGAGTCATAGTATGGGGATTATGTTCAAAGATTATTCCTAAGTATTGAAATTTGTATTTTATTTCAAAACCAAATTCCGAAAAGTATAATTATTTATAGCCTACTGGATTGATTGGAAAGATCAAGAATTTATACTGGTTTGTTTCATAATTAGCAACTTTGGAGAACTTGTTGATTGAAGATAGAATTTTACTTAAATCAGTATTAGGAACTTTGAAATAAACATTTAGGTCATCAGCAAAGGCTGTTGAGTTTATCTTAGTGTTCATGATTCTCGGGATATGGTGAAATGTTTTGGAGATATATACAAAAACAATGGCTCAATATATAGGTTGAAGAGGTAAAGGGATGGAGGACAACCCTGTCTAGTCCCATTTAATATTTTGATGGGATTTGAGGCTGTTTTGTTTATATACAAGTAGGCATATGAGTTAGCATAGAATATTGTTATCAGTTTAGTAAATTCTCCAGGTAGACTAAAATAAGATAGAGTTTTAAATAGAAACCTCCAGTCTACTTTGTCAAAGGCTTTGGATGCATCTAATGCAAGGGTACATCTAGAATTTTTATTGTTTTTAAGGAGTTGAATCATTGCATCCAGTGTTAATGTATTATCCCAGGTCTGCCTATTGGATATGTTTGATTGTTCTGGTGATATAATCTTTGGTTGGAAGGGCCTCTTTGAGTATTTCTGCTAGTAATGAAGACATAATTTTTAAATCTAAATTTATTAGTGAGATTGATCTATAGTTGATTGGATTTGACTTATTGGAATTATGTTTTGGGATAAGGATTGGTTTAGACCTATTTAAGGAGAGGTTGGTAATACCATGTCGTTGAATATAGTTAAAGACTTTTAGGAGGATGTTTGACAGTTTTTTACTAAAAGTTTTATAAACATCGGCAATGCATCTGTGCAGGGTCTGGGGCTTTGCCTGATTTCAGATTTCTTATAACCTGTTGAAATTCCTGAATTGTAAAGGGGGCATTACGACTTTCTTTTGGCATATCACTAATTTTTGGGAAAATGAGACCTTTGAAAAAGACCTCATAGTCATAATTTGGTATTTGGCTGTTAGGAGATGAATATATTTCTGAGTAAATCTTACCAAAAATGTTTACAATTTCCGGAGTTGATTAGTGAGACTCCCCTTCATATTGTGTAAGTGACATTTTAGGAGCCATTTGTTTGATATTTATTAATCTTGCTAAAGCTTTCGAGGGGGTTTGTATCCATTCAGAGAATTTGACCAGGGATTTCAATTCATAAAATGTTTAATGTTTGTAGTTTACTTGGTAAAGCTCTTTTTGCAGGATATTTAATTGAGACTCCAAGTTAGAGTCTTGCGTAGTTTGAAGTTTCTCTTCAATTTTGTTGATTTCAGCTGTTGATTTGTCTTTCTTCTCTTGCGCCAGTTTTTTTATAGAATGTTGCTTTTCGAATTAGTACTCCCAACTGTTTCAAACTCTTAAAAGTTAATTTTATTCCACCTGAACATAATTAAATGGAATGTCATTCAAATTAAATTCAAAGGAAAAAGTCATGTCACTATGTGCCTGCACTGTGAATCTTGCAGATTGGTTCCTACTAATTAAGTACCATGTTTATCAAGTGCCCATGGTGATTCTAAGTTGCATTCACTGAGAGTTACTTTAGAATGCTGTTTTTGTTAATGTTGTGATCATGCAAGCACAAAGAAGAAGCAGCTGGTATTATGTTTTACCAACTGTTCACCCTTCCTTTGTGCTTGTGTTGTCCTGGAGTTAGTACATATAATTATTACTGTGTGTGTGTGTGTGTGTGTGTGTGTGTGTGTGTGTGTGTGTGTGTGTGTGTGTGTGTGTGTGTGTGTGTTGGGGGTATTAATGTTTCAGGTGAGTTGTGTGGTCCCTTAGTTAGGGATTGCAGATTTTCTGATGTAGTCATCTCTGATGATGGATTTACTAGGGTTTTTAACATGAGGTCATTTGACAGTCTGGCTGTGGAATTATTGTTCCTGACTACCTATCCAATGATTTCATGTCTTGCAAGCAATTAGGCAGACAGTTTTTGCACAGTAAATACCCTCACAACCATGTGTAAGGGGTAGATCATTGATTATTTACAGGCATGCACATTTACATAGCTGTACTTGACAGCAACACCACCAGCACTTTTACACATTTGTTACCCCAGGAGCACTGTCTGGTTTATTACCTTGGTCTGAGTCACACAATAGGTAAATGGAGATAAAAGAAATCAAACCAAGTGTAATGGACACAGGAAGCAGCTCATCAACAGATAACAGCCTTGCCGCTCTGCACTAACTGCCAGCACTCAACTCTTGCGACAATGATAATTTATTTATTTAGTTAGTTAGTTAGTTAGCTATTTAGATATTTACTTACTTACTTAATATTTATTCATCAGGTAAGTGGATAGTAAAAAGCTTCAGGTAGAATCAGTAAAGAGATGCTCTTTGAAGCTTTAATAGCTTCTACATTTTTAATGACAGTAGGCAAGTGTTTCCAACTTGCAGGTTTGTAATTTAGAAAAGACTCTCACTCACACCTGCGATGGTTTTAAATGGAGAGTGTACTACAGAGAAATTGTTGCTCTATGATCTCTTGTAAAATTAAGTTTCACTCTTAAAGGGAAGGCAGTGTCCATGTTTCAGAACCTTGTGAATTACTGGGAATAAAAGTGGCCTATGAGGCACTGAAAATAAACTGGAATTTTTTAATAAATTGCAATGGCGCATCTGGAGGTCTGCTAAAAGAATGAGCCTGTAGATTTTATTCTCAATAGTCTGTATTCAGTGAGTATTGTGGGCTGAATGCATAATGAAAAAAGAAAGGCCATATTCCAATTTTGGTATTAAAATGTTTTAGCAATGGCCTTCAAGCAGTGGGCAAAAGAAGGTGACTGTTCTTGTAACATAATTTTAATTGAGCAAGGACTTTATTACAAAATCTTTAAGTGTTGAAAAGGAAAGGGAACAGTCAAGCACTCCTCTCAACTGTCCAGATTTTTGTAGAATGTCCACACTTTTGCCTTCTATTTTCACTCTGTTCCTCATAAATTATGGGTTTTCTGGATTTTTCTGGCAAATCAGTGAAGACTGAATTCACTAAAAAAATGACAGGTGCTTGAGTTTCAGACTTCTTATCCTTCAGAAAATGCATGGTAACACAACACCTTTTATTCTAGCAACTTTCTTTACATAAGAACAATATTTCAAATATTTAAAACTTGTCTCTATTTTTCTTTGTTCCCCCCATTATTTTTGCCTTTGTCCAGATATTTTGTGCCAAGAGGTTGAGAGTTAGGGATTCAGATATTAGGCCTAGGTACCTCTGTTCACTGACATTTGGTATTATGTTCCCATTAAACTTTGTTTAAGAAAATAGAAGGTACAGTGGGTAATTTCCTGTGTAATTTCCTAGATCATGCAAAGACCATGACATTGGTTTTCTTATGTTTAATTAGTAGTTTGTTAGAAGATGACGAGGTATATAATTGAATGAAATTGTCCTGTAACTTGGTGTGTAGATCAGAGTGGCTACCACTGGATTGCAGGAGCAGCATATCATCTGCATACATTATTACTTTAAGGTTAGGTAATTCTAGGGAAAGATCATTAACAAAGACAGAAAGTAGAGAGGAAGACCTTACCATACCCTTGTGGTACACCTACATTAAGTTTAAGCAGTAGAAGAAGAGACACTACTATGTATTTAGAAGGTCCTGCCTTTTAGATAACCAAGAAACCAGCAAATAGTGTTATCTTCAAAATTCAGTATTTTAAGTTTGTTGAGAATAAGGTATGGTTGGCTATTTCAAGCACCCTTGTCATATCAACAAAGAGACCTACAATAACAAGTCCTCATTCAGGTATCAATAAATGGTATCTGTGGCCATTACCAGGGCAGTAAAGATACTGAAGGCATTGTGAAAGCCATGCTGTGCATCACATAACAGTCCACAGTTGCCAATGTGCTTAAGTGGTTGCTTATATACGTTTTTCAAATAACTTGGTAATACGGCAAGGTAGAAATAGGAGAAGTGACTTTAAGTAGAGGGATTTTAACTACATCATTGGATGTTTGAGGGCAGCACCTGAGCCAAGAGAGAAGTTAAAGAGATGAATAAAGGATACAGTGACTTTTTCATCCCAAAAGCCTTGGGAAGGTGGGATAAAGTTTGCTGGATTTAGATCCTTAAATGTTTGAGTGTGAGAAGTAGGGTCTTAACCTGTTTTACTGAATTTCAGAAAAATTAAAGGTTGCTGCATATATCAGAGGATAAAGATTCATGTTTGTTATTGATCAAGGAAGAAGTTGCTGGAAAGGTTTTAATTATGTTGGCTATAGTGGATTGCAAAAAGCGAGCACAATCATTAGCAAATGTGGAGTGATTCAATGTTATTTGTTCATTTTTGGTAACTAAAGATTTATTTAATGTCATTATTAAGCATTTTATTCCTTCCCAAAACTGATTGGGTCTAGACCAGCTTTTTTCCTATTTTGCCTAATATCTCTAAGGTACAGGCTTTTGCAGTATCTGTTGCAATTAACTATGATTTTAATATCCATTGAAAGCCATAGGCAGCTCTGTGATCTAAGGCTTCTTTTTGTAAGGTAGTACAATGCATCCTGAAGTGTGATCAATTTTGTTTTGAAAACTTCTAAACCAGAGGTGGAATCATACAAGGCATGCAGGGGAGCCCAACATATAACACTTGAGTATGGTGTTGAAATCTATTAACTTATTATTAGGGAAAATATCTTCTTTAAATTTTTTGAGGAGTTTTTTAAGTGTTCTGAATAATCAAATGGATTTTATCGGGTGAGTAGACACTCAGAGTACTGGGGAGTATTTTAGTGTGAAGGCACCTATTACGTATGTTGGTAATTATTAGGTATTAAGTACAGAAGAAGACCCAGTTTTTAAATTGGTTTGAGTTGGATGCTATATTAATTGGGGCAGGATACATTGCTGCAACATTATATTCAGAGGCAGAGAGTCTTCCAACAGTTGTGATATTCAAATCATGAAGAATTCCTATATTGTTATGTACACCTTCAAGGAACAAATGTTGTAGGTTTCAAGTAAAATAGAGACAGAGTAGGGTTGGAGGATGTGAAGTGTGGCAATCCACATGTGAATATGCCCACCTAATGTGATGTACGAGAGCACCCAACTGGGACTTTTGTTATCTGTAATACGAGAGTTAGTGCACTCCACAATGGCAAATGAGGCATTCTTTTTGATTAATAAGTATAAGAATAAATGCTAGAATATCTGCTGGGGATGTTTGATAGGCAGGATGGAACTGTGAAAAAAATTAAAAAAAAGAAAACAGAAACAAGAGAAAAATAAAAGTTAAAAAAAATGTCAACAGGAAACTTCTATATATTAATTGCAAATTCTGTTTCAGTTAAGTTACTGATAGTAATATTTTCAGAGATCATAAATAATAGCTCAATATAGAATTTGTCATTAAACTATATCCATGCTACTACTAAGATACAATAGAACCACAGATAGCGACAGCACTTGTTTATTTCAAATTATTGGATTTGGTTAACTGATTTGTATCAATTTTCACATAATCTTTTTCAGCATAGCAAACAGGAAATGCATTGTTACATATCTATCAACGTTTTACTGAGACTGGATAGTTGTTGCATTGTAGTGGAAGTACTTCCTTATCAAAAGAGACTACTGGGTATGGAGAGAAAATCTATTTATCATGTGGTGTAGCAACTACAAACTAATAATTAAAGGTAAAGGGGTGCAAGGAGAAAGCTTGCTGCAGACTGGTAAGTTGTGTCTTTGGCCATACTAAAGAATTTTTTAAATTGTTCTTGATATCACATTTCATTCACTGTTTTTTGATAAAAAAGTTTCTTGGCATTAACTGTAGTAATGACTAACATAGACCTGTAAATCAATCCAAGGTACCACAAGACCAAGAATAAGCCGGAGTTCTTGTAAAATCCACTTTAATATAGGCACAAACACATGAACGCACACATTAAAAACCTAATGACTAATATAGACCTCTATTAATGTACATGGATGCTGAAGGCTACAATACATCAAAATTATAAATACACCTCAAACTGCACTTATGTTGCTGTTATAAAATATAGCACAGCCTGGTTTGTGCATATATGTCTATCCAGATTCATGCTTAAAGCAGTTTGATTGCCTTTTATCTGGCACAAAAACAAAAACAAACCCTTTAAATCACTATCCCCTGGATTTAATAAACTCTGTTAGGAATAGTGTAATTCCTACATGGAGTGTATTGTGGCCCTGTCTGCAATTGTCCCTCAGCAGCATGCCTTGTATATTAATGAAATCACGCTGCTGAGGGAAAGCCGTGTACACATTTACTGAATCAGTGCTAGGGGGTGAGTTATAGTGCTCGCAGATGTGTAACACACCCCCTGCACTGTGAAAGTACCATACAGGACTACAACATTACAGAAAGTGTCCTCAGACACTTATTTATATAGTAACTGATTTATTTCACACAGGGGGTGTGTTACACTGTCTGTAATACACCCCCTGTACTATCAAAGTGATGTACAGCACTAAAAGAATACAGAAAGTGTCCTCGGACAATTATTTATATATTTTCACACAGGGGTGAGTTACACTCTCTGTAAGACACCCCTACACTGTCAAAGGGCCGTACAGCATTAAAACATTAAAGAAAGTGTCCTCGGACACTTATTCATACTTTTATTTATAGTTATGCACACAGATGGTGTGTTATAGTGTCTGTAACACACCCCCTGCACTGTCAAAGTGCCGTACAGCACTAAAACATTAAAAAAAGTGTCCTCGGACACTTATTAATAATTGGTAGATATATTTTAGATGGGGTGCATTACAGTGTCAGTAACACACCCCCTGTACGGTCAGAGTGCCATACAGCACAGAAAACAAATGTGCAAATGTGACTTTCCCATTTATGTTTATTTATTCTGCTTTCATTTTTTTTTGTCAAGTTTAAGCATAGCTGAGTGTGTTTGCATGGTGTGGTGCATTGCTCAACAGTGCTTAAATGTAATGAAAAGCTATATAGATATGTATAGCTGAAATCTTCACAAATGAGTTAGCTAAATGGTTAGAGTCACGGCTTCATGTGCAATAGGTGCACTGTTCGAATACCATGACAGGCCATTCAGCTTTTACATTGGAAAGCATACCTACTTATATTTCTATTTTTTTTATTGTCATAGTTATTGACATTTCTCAAGCAGGGTAGTGCAGCTGGTCCAGAATCCCAGTGCAGTGGAGATATGAGGTGAAAACCTCCAGTTAAACACAAATGTCCAATACAGTTCAGTCACATACCAAGGTAATGTAATTAAAGTACATAGGGTGAGGTCATATAAAGTAAAATACAAACACATAATAATAAAGTATCACTGATGAGTAATTAATATTAATATATATATATATATTATGTAAAAGTCTTGTTTGCCCTTAGCTAAATTTTGCTAAGCCAAGCTAAGCAATGCTTAAACACAATCGGTCTTAGCAATGATTAGGAGCACTCAACTCTGGTTAGCTGGTTTGAGCATTGCTAAGTAGTCCCATTCTAAGTAGTCTTCAGCTAAGCTAAGTGGATTTGTGCATTGCAAAGCACTGCTAAGCATTTGCCACTTTAAGCAATGCTCAACTCAATTTAGCGGGTTTGTGCACTGCTGAGTTTTGCTTAGCATTTTTAAAAATGGTCCAATGGTGGCAAAGGGCAGGAACATAGCCTTATTTAAGCTGCACAGGCAGGAATATAGCCAGAACCAGTTGGAGTTTGACCCATACAGGAACTATGGTAGGAGTTGGAGAGGGAGCACACTTTTGGTCTCAGCACTGGGGCATGTTGGAGTCCAGGGTCATGGTTAGACTCCTAGTGAAAGACCATGATGCGAGATTGCTGCAGGGCTAGTACCAAGGCTCTGAATGCAAGTCTGTGGCATGGGACCATGTGGCACATGAGCTCACAAATGCCACTGGAATCCCCTGCACTGGAGAGCAGGTGCATCATCATTATGATGACCTGAAGTAGAGGAAGATGGTGCTCTTGGACCAATAGATCCAAGATGCTCGGGAAGGGAATGCCCCAGAAATTTGTAAGTATATGAATCATTGCTTTATGAAATTCTAGCATCAATATGTGATAGACAGGTGCGCATAATGGTGTGTTTCCCTTCCCACAGCTGCGGAGGAGAGGACTTGCTACTTAGAGGCCCACACAGGGTGCCTAGCCAGGATGTTCTGACAGTGTGGTGAGTACAGACCTATCTTGGAATATATAGTATAACAAATAACAAAACAGTACATTGTTTACTGCCAGTAGGTACAGTGTGTTCTGAGTGTACTGCAATAAATGTGTTCTTAGACCCACATTGATATAACTGAGTAATGACAGGTACTGTGCAATACAGATGAAGGCATCAAACAAGCTACTATTGATAAAATAAAGCTAATACTGTAGTAATAGTGTGTAGGAATGACAAAAGTACTGTATTAATACTAAGGATCATGTAATAAAGTACACCATGATTGAAACTGTAAAGGTAATAAATGATATTCATTCATCATGTGCAGGATATGTAGTACAAATGAAGTCAGAATTTTGAATGTAATAAACCACTGAGTCATGTTACCCTCAATAAAGTTATTTCCACCAACTGTTATGTTTATTCTGGTCTGTTGTTGAAGAAATACAATTGCACAGGTACTCCACAGCAAATATGGCTATGGCACCATGAAGTGAGTGAAGTTTGGCTGATAAAGAACTGTTATGCTAATGTGCAGTTGTGGAGCTGTACAACAAGATACAATGCAAATTGATATATGGTCTGCACTAAGATCTGTACCTTGAATAGTAATGTGTAATGTATTATAGTGTGTTTCCCTCAGGATTGTCTTGTGTGTACCTTTTCATTTCAGCTGTATGTATTCTTGAATGTAGGTATGCTGATGCAGGCAAGTATGAGACTATAATAGCTGGAGACTGCAAATATAGCATGTGCAAATGCATATGGGTTGGGTATGCAACCCAGCATCCCAATATGGTCTGTATAGATCACACATATTCACATCCACTAGAGGTTAAATGTGTACACCTGCATTCTAAGTATTAATACACAGTTCATCTACTATCTCTGTCATGCATGAATCTCATGCATGTATGTTCAACTGTCACTGCCCTCTTCTGTGACACTCTACTTATATTACCAGGTCAGAATTTGCAACCAAGTGAGTTTTAGGCACAAATCAGACAAGCTGCACACAACAGTGGCACAGTAGCTCAGTGTGATAAGAAATAGCTATGTTGTTCATTTTTGCACATAAAGACAAAGGTTTGAATCCAGGGGCTGGTACTAGGATGTATTTATAGTAACAGACAAAGTATTGACTATTTATAGAAAGAGTCATGTAATGTTAACAGATATTTTCTCCACAGGGCTTACAGGTAAAGAAATGTTTATATTACCTGTATAAAGGGTATACTAATAAACTGTGTACAGATGTACTAGTGTATGCCTGGTGCATCTGGGAATGTGTGCCGATACTCCAACCCCATGCCTACAAATGACAGCAGGATAGGTATATTCAGCATGCACTCTTCCTGATACATGTCTCTCAGGTGTCACACTGTCACGGTTAGTGATCACTGTTGTCAATAACCTTGGACACAGATGTAAATCCAGTTGAAGTATGCCAGTAGCACACCCACACAAAATCAGTGCAGGGTACACCTTGTTAGTCATATATGTTACCCTGACATATATGAGTCCCCTGCAGTTATGTACCTACAGTTCTTACAGCTTGGCCCATACCATGCCATGTCAACAGCTTAAGAGGTATGCACTTGCTACAGAAGCTATACGGTACATGTAGATGTAAAGTAACAGCAGACATGTAGAGTATTCAGCAGTATTGTCCTAAACATATACCTATACAGTTAATAGAATGTTTTTCTATCCCCCTACCCCTTCATCACAAATTATTATTCTTATACTACGGGTATGTTTCATTTCTACATATATTGTTCTCAAAACCTAATGTTGGGCCTTGTGTTGTATTATTGGTTATATATTTCAATGGTTGCATACTAACATACCTTGTTGAAATTCCATTATAGTTGGCCTTTTGTTACAGCTGTTACTGGCATGCTGTTAAAATAATGATTGTTATTCCATTTATGCCTTGTTCTGTATGTTATACAATTCTATTGTTCTGGATTAATTGGAGCATCCATGCATGCTGTTATAACTAACATTGAAATATTTTGTTCATGACTAACCAATACACCTTGACAAACCTCAACACCATAGCATGATTAGGTAGGCCCTTCCGGCTGATCCACCTATCCCACCTCATCTGTCCATGGCACCAGGTCCCAGCACATCTGGGACCCAACCTGGAGCTGCTCCTTTTGTTGGTCCTGCACCACCCTCGGGTGAAACTGCCTCAAGGGATGAGACCTGTCCCCTCAGGTGCAGTCACGACAGGAGACTATCACCCAGAATCAGGTTTCAGGCATGGTGTGCAGCATCATCCAATGTGACTTGGATGATAGACTGTGCCAGATTGAGGGCAGACTGGTGCACTTCGAGTGGCAGGCTGGCCATGGCACCCAGCTCCCAGTACAGCCATTTTCGAGGCCATGAAGGGGCAGGCAGGGGCGACTGCCTATGGGTGGGGATCTCAGTCCCATTGTTGCAATCTAGGGGCACATGGTCCTTGGTCCTCTGATTCCCAACCACCCACCACATCCAAGATATTTACCCACTCATGTGTCATACACTGCCCCTGTCATCTGTTGTCTGTCTTGTCTGTATGCAAAAGCAACCTCTCCTACCCAACGTACCTCCTCAAATGTATCTAAAAACCTTCTGCAACATCCCACTCACTCCTTAAAAAAAGGGCATCTGTCCCAAAAAAAGAATTTTGCCCAATACATAGCTTTCCATGTTGCTCCCACATGCACTGCTATGAATCAATTATCCCATCAATTAATCAACAAAGTTATGTCACCCACATTCCTCCCTGTGGGGTGTGAGGCTCCAAATTCCAAATCGCCCACATCATGTACAGTTGATGCTGCACAAGAAATGGAGAGCTATGGTCCTTTCCTACACTTGTCCTGCACATTCCTAGCTGCCTTTCATATTGTTTTTCTCCCTCCTTGCCCCCATTTCATCACTTTTCTATCATCCCTTTTTTCTTTTCTTTTTTTTGAAAATAGCAGGGGTTTAAGTGGGGATAAGCTCTGCTTGGTATCATGGTGTGTCTCGCAAACCTGCTTAAAACTGCTTTAATCACCTTATCTGATTTAGACACTGTTCTGCCCAGCAACAAAATAACCAGCCCTGCCAAGGCTCAAACCCAGAACCTTCTGAACTACAGTTAGAGCCAACTCAGTCTTTTTAATTTCTCTAAATATTTTGGGTTTCTAATACCATGATGGGAATGGACCCCATTCCTAGGTCAAAGTATGATTAAAAGTCATGAAATTAGTATTGATTCAATCTTTGATGTTAGCCAAAAGTGCTCTGCACACTGCTGCTTTTGTAAATATATCATGCTGTATAGTCATGCAACATTAAGGAAAAAGGCACTGTTGCCAAGTATTGAACCCAGGGCATTCTGAACTACAGTCAGAGAAACACACCACAAGGCCAACCTAGCTCTGGGGAACTGCCACTACTTTTATACATATATCATGCAGTACAGTCATTTAACATTAGCGAAAAAAAGGACACCACTGCTAAGTATTGAACCCAGGACCTTCTGAACTACACTCAAAGCAATGCACCACTTGATCAACCCACTTCTGTGGAATTGTTACTGCTTTTGTAAATATATCATGCAGTACAGTCATGTAACATTAGGGAAAAAGACACCCCTACCAAGTATTGACCACAGGACCCTCTGAACTACAGTTGACTGCAACACACCAGTAGGCCAACTCAACTGTGAAGAATTGCTGGTGTTGTTATGAAGATATCCTGAGGACCACTGACACTAATTCTACATATAATGTGATAAATGGCAGCATATTTGGGCCTGTGATGCAGACACTGAACCAGTACACAGCCAAAATCATGTTGATGGATTGACCGGAGGCCTACAATATTAGTTATAGCTAATAACTGCACAGACTGTTGCAGAATGTTCACAGTTGTTTCATCTATGTATGGCATGGTTGTCATCAAAGCTATTCTGTGTGCTGATGTACTGGCAAGGCAGTGCAGATTGATTTTACAAAAGCATGTCAGACAGGTCAGTGTCACACATCATAGCCATCCAAACACACATGTTCATGCCAATTTTGTGTAACACACTGTATGCATGCACATATGTCTTGCAACTACACCTGCCATAATAATTACTCAGTAGCTCTATCTGTAACATTCCTAGCATGTATGACATCTGGACACCCACAGTTCAGGCCCACAGTCCTGTCTGTTGCATGACAACTGCATGCTTGGCAATACAACCTAGAAATAACTGAGCCCTGCAATATCCAGCTGCTACCACAGTCACTGCCACCCATAGTAGCATGTCAAAGGCCTGGAAGGTGGGATGCATGTCACAAATATCAATACGTGTTTTACACTTTCCCTACCACTCTCTGGGTGATACTACTGCTTAACATATGTACCAGAGGCACATACCTCACCTGGACTGTAATGGGTGCCGTCACCCTGGCCATGCTGTGACACAAAAGCTGACACTGCTCCCTCACTGACATATACAGCTTGCTGTCCTCAATCTCTTCACAATCCCCAGTATGACTCATGTCCAGAATGCAGCAGCTGCAGCCAGCCACACATGTAGCTGTATATTGAGCTACCTACTACAGACCTACCATACCTCCCACACACCTAGAACAGGATATCCACACAACACCCATACATAAAGGTTTGGGGGGATATTCAGGTGATAGGGACATGTATCACAGTCTCCCCTACAAGCATGCACAGCTGATACACCACCATCAACTGCAGCAGCATGCGCATTCAGAAAAAAAGGATGCATGACACTCACATCTGCGTGTCTCTTTACTGAGCCCAACACACACACTGTTAAACAGTTACCTGCCACAGAATCAGAAACTGTGTTAATAATGGCCAAACATAGCATGCACATCTGTGGATATAGCACATCAATCCAAACAGTGTACAGTATTTCAACATACCCTCTGTGATGCTGTAGCTCCCACACCTCGACAATGTCCTCCTCACAGGCCAGGAAAAGGGTCAAGGCCTACATGAAGGCCTTAATTATAGGACTATGTTCCCATGCCATTGGCTAATGGCAATGCAAACCAGCTGTTATGGAAGCAATTAGCAAGTGGGAGTCACAGATTGGTGCAATCACCTGTTCATGAGCATTACCTACAAAAGGCAAGCTGCTGCCTATGGTAAACAGGTCTGACACTTTCTTCATGAAGCTAGACTGCAATTCTCTAGGAGACTACAACTGGAGTTCTTCTCACAAAGGAGTAAATCAATATACCAGGAATGTCATAGAATTAAGCATGTAATGGAATACAGATGGGGGAATGCAGTCATGGGAAATAGAAATGTAAACAGTAGGTTTCAGCAACATTTCTTGGACTGACATGCTGCTGTTAGTCTTCTGCCCATCACCTACGGACATCCCTTATGGCTCTGTCTGCAGTGACATAGATCACATCTCTGGCCTCTGAGTCACCCCAGCAATGGTCAGCTTACATATGACTACTACTGGATTGTCTGTTGTACAATACTGACAGTAAGTACTGGTGGATACAGCTGGCATATCACATCATGTACTGTCAGTGAGCCCCCTTCAGTCTGTAAATTTCATACAGGCTTGGTTCAAAGATTGTTCAGGTGTCCCTATCAGTTCCTGACCTAATCTGGCTAGGTCACTGTGTACTCCACATCTGTATCTTATTGCCTGACACCTATGGCTAGCATACCTGGTGACCCCCTGCAGCAGGACAGCAAGTTATAGGCACTAGTAGTGAGGGCACACTGGCTCTGCCTCAGCAGTAGTGTGTACATATTGATCATACAAAGCAAGGGAATGAATACAGTACCAGATATTAATGTAACATTACTGTGTTTCCAGGGGTCTGGCATGTCACAGACATATTCCCCAAACTCTGAGGACAACCATCATGTATTGTCCATCTGGTGTCCAGAAATCCACATTTATCTGGGAGGGGGTCTACATCTGTCAGGCACATGTAC
Source organism: Protopterus annectens (assembly GCF_019279795.1). Lineage (NCBI taxonomy): Eukaryota > Metazoa > Chordata > Ceratodontiformes > Protopteridae > Protopterus > Protopterus annectens. The sequence goes on along the minus strand of NC_056737.1, from coordinate 557,548,754 downwards.
ACATTCTGCAAAATCTGGGTACTGTAGATTTCAGACACATACAAGGAGGGCACGTTACACCACATATGCACTGCTCTCAGTTACTGTGTAGCACAGATGTTCCTGGAATATCCACATGTACTTTTTGTACCACTTGCCTATTTGTCGGATGTAAGCTGGATGACATGGTACTGTAACGTTGCCCATAGGGGACACCCAACAGTCAATGGCAGTGATGGGTGCAGACACATAACAACACAGTCTGACACAGCACTCAGGCCATATCTAGCATTCCATGTACCATATGAGGTTACTAGGCTATGGGCCATGAGGAACCATATGCCTAGGCCAGATGTTATCCCATGTGTATGCAAGGCAGCACCTGATATCCCATTCCAACAGGGACACAGGTGGTATCCCAAGGGTGTATGTGCAGTTAACTATCCAGTTATCCAGGTAATGCCTGCAAAGGTGTAAATAGCTACCCTGCCTGATGTGGACAGGTTGCCCATTCAAATTCAGGGTGATTGTGTGGGACACACATCTGAACTGCCAACAAGTCCAGATCATGTCACACTCCAGGTCGAGGGCATGTGTGTGAGTGTGTTAACAGAGTAGAGCATGAGTTGCACTTGTGCAGCAGTCCCAGCAATGTGGAGTCTGTGATTGCCTTGCATGCCTTACTGAGGTCACACCTGAGGAGTATGCATGAAACTGGGTAGAGGGTTGGCCTTATAGCTTATCAATGTATGGTAAATGTTTGATGCCCTGGTGGGGAACCTCTGTGATGTCCCCAGCTGCTGCAAGTACTGTGTGATGTGAATGATGAATAGGGAATTATACACAATAATGGGCCTCATTGGGGGGGTACAGGGATGTTTATACCCCGTGTCCTTTGATGACATACCCTTATGTATGACAAGGGCCATGTAGAAGGCTTACCTTACAATGGAAGCAACAGTGTGTTGAAATGTCATGTTGCGAAAGATCTGTGTCCACAGCTCCCTCATGACTGATTGCATGGCTAGGATGTTGTTAGTACTGTTATACTATGTGGGGACGTCACTCTCCCCAAAGGGGTTGACACTGCATGTCCTAGTATACGGCCTGAGGCCATGTGTCTGGCAACAGTCATGTATCTGTGTGAGATCTTCCTAGGCCACTGTCCACATCACTAGGAAATCTGGTGATGGCACACAGCATGCCGTCATCTGCCGGCATGTTTGGACATAGGCTAATGGCTGTTACATGGACCTCAGAAGTGTACATCACATATAACAGAGGCCCAAACATGAAAAAACAGGTTACACACCTAGTTAAGGGTCAACCACTTGAGGTGGATTCCCCTATGTATAATAGGTGGGTTGTGCCAGTGCACTGATGTGCTACTCCTATGGTAACATTTAGTGTGAGGCATACTTGGGAGTGTTATATCTATAATGGCCAAGTGGGTTATACTGTCACAGAGTTTGTCCATGTCAAGGTAGGCAGTGTGCACTGTCACCCCTCCCCCCCCCTCCATGGCTTTGGTGACTGTATCATAGAGGTCAACTGTGTGTAATAGACATGAACCCTTCCTTGACAAAAATAAGTGTGCATGATGGCCAATGTCCTTGTTAATGATGGCCTTGCAGAACAGCCTAGGTAGGCTGCTGGATCTATCATGTGACAGAATGGGGGACTCCCCACCTTTGTCTAAAGGGATGACAGTGGTCGTCCATCAAATGGCTGGGACAAAGGCAGCAGTCAGTCCTCCTTTGAATATGGTTCCTTATGGTGTTGCAAGGTTATGCTTGGGGTCATATCGGATGCATCCTGTGATGTGATAGGCTCCCATGGCAGATGTATACCATGACTTTCACATGGCAGTGGTGACCTGTTCCCTACATAATGGAGACAGGGGAGGTACTGTGGATATTCTGATGTACTGATGGGGAAGACAGGGGGTGAAGCCTACACAAACTCTGTCAGGCATCCGGTATGCTATACCAACAGCACTGGTATATACAGTGTCCTTGAGCACCACAAGTGAGCAGCTGCAGGTGCTTCCTGTGCTGTTGCAGACATATGCGCAGTAGGGGAGATGACAGTCTGTAGTGGATGTATACAATATAAGCTCTGTGTTTGTTGTGCAGGCTTGCAGGTCTGATCCCATTTTTATGTACATGCTAATGCGACATTGCACCAAAATGGGCACCTGCCCCTACTTTGTCTCAGACAGCAATATGTCATCCCTGTTATGGACAGTATGTACTGCAGATGTCCACCAGACAGGTGTACATATCCTAGCAGAGGATGATGTAGGCCTGTTGGGTATACCTGACTACATGCAGCTATACAAATGCACATATAGCACTTGTGTGTATGTGTGGATATTGGTGGCAGTCCTTAATGAGGGGTTGGGGGCTATGAACCTGACTATACTCTCCCAGGAGGATGTATTTTATGTTGGATGTGTATGTATGGCTGACCCTAGCTAGATGGGTATTGTGGGAGATGGTGACTGCAAATGCGACCGCATGATGATTACATTGCCATGGAAGATGACACTGTAGGGATGCGGCAGTGATAACCCGTGTATTGTAATGTTAACTGCAATACACCTTCACCTCATGTGGGGGTAGCCCCTGGCTGTTGATGGCTCTCTGGCCATTTGTGTGCTGGCATGGGTACATCTTACAATGTATGTTAGGGTTGTTCAACTGTCCCAAGATCAGGGTACAGACCCGACTCCTAATACAGTTGATGAGGTCCATATAGGCAGAATGTGATGGCCAGTAGCTAGCTGTGATTTGAATAGGTGTGTGTTGGCAATGGTGAACTGCCCCTGTAGTTTCCCCTGTGCAACTTACTGCCTGTATAATGTAGAGGTGGGTATGTGTCTCATATATACAGAAACCCCATGCCCCATGGCATTACCGGCTACACTTTGGCTTCTGAATGTATGATAGGATGCTTAACCAGGTAAGGCTGGGGTGCTGTCTGCAGCTTTGAACCATGGTCTGTGTGACTGCACAGATGTCTGCATTTCCTAGAGTTAGGACTGCTTGCAATGAGGGCAAAGTCATGTGTACACCTATAGCATTTAGCAGCATGGCCTACAATGTGTGCTGCACTGACACTTGTATATTTGTAGTGACACCTTCACTACTTTTGCTAATGGAGTCACTATGGGACTGGCAAGATCCACTGCCAGATGAATGAAGACCAGTGAAGACAGATGGAGGCCATCTCTCACAGAGCATCATGGTCTGTTTACCATATCATCCCAGACTCACAGGTACTGGAACCCCTGGAATATCACAGGATAAATGTGCACATGTTAAGGGCAAACATTCTCTGATTGTATTGTGGCATCGATCTGGGTGACAGCATAGTGCTACATAAAGCTAGGGACATACCTGCCTGGGACACATAACCAGTGTGCTCACTCACGTCTCACTGCATATAGTCCAGGGACATACTTGTCAGGTCAGGCACACCAGCATGTACTGTGACATACCCAAGACAGTACCTGTTTGGTTAGAGACAGCAGTGCATATGCAATATGGTGGATTCTTTCACGTGACATACAAGTAACTGTGACCATCCATATACACAGTCAGGTCAGAGACACACCAGTGTGTCTCCACTGGAGTCCCCTATGTGTAACATGCTTGACATGGGCTGACACCTACATGGCTGTGAGACACAGGTGTGTGGCCATGTGTGGTATGTGCTGTGTATGGCTGTGGCGTTCATGTATCGCTGTGCCTCAGAGATCCCCTTTGTTTGTGGATGTATATGTTAATGACCACTGCAGATGTTTGTGCATGTTTTGTAGGTGTGGGTGGTGTGTGAGGTGTACTGACTGTGTTGACAACCTATTTGTGGATAAATATGTGGCCTGAACAGGGAGGAGCATGAACTGCAGGTTCCTACTGTCATTGTATCTCTCACACAGTGTGTTCCTTGGTGGTGCTTGTAGATGGCTGTCCATCTGTGTATATGAGGCAGGCATACCTCTCAACCTGGAAACATCAAAAATATGGACAAGGCCCATGAAAAATAGGAACAAATCTGTACGCTGATTAATGTAAAATTTGCATACGTAATTGCACAACCCTGCCCACTCCAATGGAATTGTGTGATACTGACTTTTAAATGCAAACTGAAGAACAGACAACCAAAATATGGCACCAGAGTCCCCCTGCAGCCATTTCAATGTCCCATTACCTGGCTAGTTTGCCCCATTTACCATAAGCACTAATGTGTGCATGCATACTGCTTTACTTCTATAATGATTATTTGGATTTTATTTTTACATTTTATAGCACAATGCAGTGCGCAAACACTAATAGATATCTGCTAACCAAAGTAATGCTGTCTCACTGGCAATGAAAATAGACTTGGCATTAAAACGTCTCTGCCCTTGAAACTCACATTCATTGAAACAGCATTGAAACCCACACCACTTCCCAAGAAAATGCATTTGGACAGTGGTGGATAAAGATTACCTTTGGGCTGTTTTCAAATCATAGGTCCTTTGCACACAAAACAACATACATACATGTGTTCCTTGATACACCTTCCTGACTTTATTAAATTATATTCCTTGTATAATACAGTACACTTGTTAGACTTAATTTAGAGCACATTTTAAATGTATCGTTTGAACATTTTTCCAGTAGGCAATGAAACAAAATGCATGAACCAATAATGACAAAACTGCCCAGTTCAGAACATTTGCATCATAAAAGTCTACACACACACACACACACACACATATATATATATATATATATATATATATATATATATATATATATATGTATATATATATATATATATATATATATATATAAATATATATATATATACATATATATATATATATATATATATATATATATATATATATATATAGAATGACAGTAGTGTAAGCCATAGGCATCTTGCACAGCTTCTCGCACTTATATAGAATGACAGTAGTGTAAGCCATAGGCATCTTGTACAGCTTCTTGCACTTATTTTGAATTTCAGTTTTTTTTGGGGGGGGTACAAAAGGCCAAAAACCAGGGACACATTTTAAACATTGCTTGTATAATTTTGGAAAGTTTCTAGGATAAAATGTCGTGTTACCACCATGCATTTCACTGCTAAGCCTTGAACCCAGTCCCTGTGCATTACAATCAGAGAGATATACCACTATGCCAAATCAGCAGCTTTCTGAAAGATAGGAAGACTGAAACTTAAATGGCTATCATATAGTGAATTCAGTTCTCACTTTTCACCATAGCTCTCAACCTCTTGCCACAAAAAACCTGGACAAAGTTAATAATGGGGGAATACAGAATTCAGTTCTTACTTCTCACCATAGCTCTCAATGTCTTAGCACAAAAACTTGGACAAAGCCAATAATGGGGGAATACAACCCCAAAATAGAGACAAATGTCAGATACTGATCTTATAAATTTAGAAAATTGCTAGAATAAAAGGTTTAGCGTTACCATTTATTTTTTGAAGAATATGAAGTCTGAAATTCAAATGCCTGTCATTATTTAGTAAATTCAATCCTTCAGTGATTTGCCACAAAAATCCTGAAAAAACACAGATTTAATGAGGAATAGAACAAAAATATGAGGCCTAAATTCACAAGTGGTGGTGGCTACAGACTTTAGGCTCTTTTTACCTGTACCCAAGGTACAGAGTTGGAGCCTGAGTACCTCTAGCCACCAGGTAAATTCACCTGGGGGCATTTACATACACAGACACACACACACACGCCAATACTAATATCAATCTTTGTTCCCAGTTCCCATGCTGAACGGGTACACACACTCCATTGCAGAATATCGTAAGCTAGCAAAGCAGCTCCACTGCAGAAAATAAGTGCAATGCCAATAGAGAATACCTTAAAGCAGGGCACACACACTCTGTTGCAGAATACCTTAAGCAAAGCAACTCCATTGCAGAAAATAAGCAATGCAGAATACCTTAACCTGTAACATGCATTCATTAGACCCACCAAGCTCTAAAACCAAGCATTCGTTTACTATTCTCAAGCAAAAAATAACTTCCTTCAGAAGCAATCCTTGCTCCCAGTTCCCATGCTGAACAGTCACACACATTTTGTTGCAGAATAACTTAAGCTAGCAAAGCAACCCCATCTCTGTTGCAGAAAATAAGCATAATGTCAATGCAGAATACCTTAAAGCAGGGCACACACACTCTGTTACAGAATAACTTAAGCAAAGCAACCCCATTGCAGAAAAAAATCAATCCAGAATACCTTAAGCTCTAATGAGAATTAAGCAGTGCAGAATACCTTAAACTCTAATGAGCATTTACTAGATAGACCCAACAAGCTCTACTAATGAGCGTTCTTTCACTAGACCCAAGCAGAAAATAACTCATTTGACCATTCAGAAGCAATCATTTCCATGCTTGCAGCAGCAGTAAATAAGCAAAAGAACAAGGACACACACACACACACACACACACACACACACACACACACACACACACACACACACACACACACACACACACACACCATTGCAGACAATAAGCATTGCAGAACACTTTAAGCTCTAATGAGAGTTAAGCACCTTAAGCTCTAACTCCAGAAGCAATCCTTACCATGCTTGTAGCAGCAGTTCCCTCCCAACAAGCTACGCTTGCCGCAGCAGATCCATTCAAACAGACAGCACGTGAGCCCTTGAGCTCATTTCTGACAGGCTGATGGAGCTGACGTCATCGCGCACATGATTTTAAAAAAAGCTGGGAAACAATCAGAAATGAAGGGATGCCACTTGAGAATTGTGGCGCCCCACTATTTGGACCCCAAAACTCGGTAAAAAATGAGTAATTTGGTATGGTTGGGAGGTATGGAGGCAGGTGCTACACAGTGCCAGTACCCCCATATTAACCACACTGGCTGGGGAAACTGTAGGATATTGTCCAGCCATATAGTCCAGAATCTGAGGGAGGAAGGCCAGGGAGACCCGAGGGGTGTGCATTCAGAACAGGTGACTACTAATACGGTAGGAGGCTGACACCACAGCAGACCTTGTAGACAGGCTATCAGCAAGAAGTAATAGGTGCAAAAGATACATGCATTGCAACACCTAATACCACATGCAGCAATGATCAGGGGGGTAATGAATGCTGTATTGCCACTATGTTGTGTGTGATAGATGGTGGGGGCATTATGTGGGAATTAGTGGTGGATATTGCTGGCAAAAGTGGATGTGCAGGGTCTATACATAATGGTGAGCAATGTATGCAGTTCTGTGATGTGTTTCTTTGTTCATGTCCTTCAGGTGGGATGTACAGATGTTGCAACCCACCCTTCTCAGAAGCTGAGATTGCTGCAATTACTGATGCCCTGAGACTCCATCACTAGGTGCTGTTGTCAAGAAGTTGCCATAACCAGCAACAACACTCTGCACTGTGGGCAGACCTGGTAACAACAGCAAATTATGTGGGCCACTGAGACAGGAGCTACAAACAGGTCCAACACTGTGTTATTGATCTCATACACCATGCACAGCATAAGGCTGCAGCTGGGGCCAGGGAATGTGCTGACACAGGGGGAGGGCCTGCTACACAACCACCACTCTCAGCTACAGAGGAGTTCCTGGCAAACTTGGGTTCAGCCACCAGCTCACAGGAACGTATCAGTACATATGTAGTGGAGATGGGTGGCACAGATTCCACAGCCAAGGAGTGTCCAGGTAAGCCTCCAGTGGTCATCACATTAATACTGTAGCATTCATAGTGGCAGCCTCTGGATACCTGTATGCATATGTCAGGTCAAGCTGCATTTATGGGTGGAGTTTTGTAATGCACACATGTGCACACTTATTGTGAATGTTAGCAATTTGGGTAGTATCACAGCTTGTACTGTACATGTTGATAAATGCACATATTATCCTGTACCAATGCCACATGTGTGTGTGTGTGCTGACAATACTTCTCCGTCACAAATCCATAGGTACCTCTGGTGTGGCTGGGGAACATCCACCTGTAGCCGGTGAGTGTGGAACTGTCATGTTATGGCTCACCTATGCCCTAGGCATGTTAAGGGCTGCCAGTTTGCCATGGACATGACTGTTAAGCTTAGCCATATTGCAATACATGCATGTTCACTTGTGGTGAAGTTCACTGCAGTGCATCACATTGGTAATCACAGTAGCATATTTGCAGGAGCTGTAGCATATTAGCACATAGTTTTTTATAAGTGTAGCCACTCTGCTATACAGGGTGCATTACTATTGTGTAAACAGGTGCACTGTGTGTTAGGTGAAGATCCAACACATCCTCCAACTTGTCACATATCTCACAGGTGTATAGTACTAGCAACATTAAGTGGACATAGCTGCACTGCATGTTGTTGAGGGCCTGTCTAGAGTGTGTCTGTTGTGGTCTGATTGTGTGTTGTGCATGGCATCAGTCAGAAGGCGTGGTCTGTATAATGCCTTTCTGTCACCTCACCTGTATCTGTGTGTGTGTGTGTGTGTGTGTGTGTGTGTGTGTGTGTGTGTGTGTGTGTGTGTGTGTGTGTGTGTGTGTGTAGATCAGCAAACACTATAGTGCAGGAATTAATGTAGTCATGTTGCAGGAATTAATGTAGTCATGTTGTATTCCCCTGACAGGTGACCATGGGGGCTGGAGTGTGTCCCCCTCACAACCTGATGTCAGTGTCTCATTGGACTCTGATGATGATGGTGGTCATTGTGACAGACAGGTGGGATTGTTGGGGGCTGAATCTCTCCCATTGCTTGACATCCCACTTCCAACCCAATATCTCTGCAAATGGTCAGTATGCTCACACATACCCAGTCCCCAGCAGCCACAGATATTGGGCAGTCAGAGGATGGTGGCGTTAAACAGGGGAGTGTGGCAACTATGCCATATGTGACTGTAGGCACTAGCCATAGCCAGAGAGCTAGTAAGGTCTTGCACATGTAGATTGACAGGGGTGCTCGAAGGAAGACTGATGCTCATCCAGCCCTTGTCAGAAGTGTCACAGCACGTGTCAACCAATGCATGTTTTGGTCCATCATGGAGGCACAGGCATGTTGTGAACGGTACACCAGATGGATGCTCAGGATCATGGATGCCACACTGCCTGGCATGCATGACTCCCTCTACAGCACTGGTGAAGGCTTATGTCATTTTGCTGATTTAGTGGATAGATGATGGAGTGAGACATTGTCAGTCCTTAACCTTGCAATATCTGTGTTTGAACATGTGGTGGGAGTATGGCATCGGACAAGTGGACGTAGGTCAGCAACGACATCAGGTGAGAGCCCACATGGCCATGTACAGTCACACTCTCGTAGTGGCAGTACCACCAGCACTACCAAAGGGAGGGTGCTGTCCACACCACAACATGACAGGCCATGGGCTCATGGTCCTGGGTGGTCCGGTGTGGGACACAGACCCATCAGACACCACTTACTGTTGGAAACTACTACCACATCTGGCCTTGTGCATGGTGATGCCACTGCCACTCCTGGCAGAACCATTTTCCATGTTCGTGGCCAGAGATGGTAAACTGTACATTCTGCCATGTACCACCCATGGCTGTCCAACATACCCTCATATAAGGCTAGTGCATGACTTGAATGTGTGCATGCACACACTCTCACATCACTGTCACATACAGGTCCCCGACAGATGCACAGCTCCTCTCCATGGCCCAGCTGACCAGCACCACTTCAGTCATACACACATGATATCAACTGTACAGCACAGCCTAGGCTTTGGCAACCCCACTCCACATCATGTGTATATGATGATACCTGTACCACATCCCTGTTATCCATACCATTGATGCAGGGACATGCTAATATGTGTCTGATGCACAGGGTGAATATAGTATAGATAATGGCAGTTAGTGTAGTAGTGTTATGCCCTGTAAGGAGCTGTCTGCTGGCAATTGCCATGCGTACACATCAAAGTGTATGTACCTTTGTGCCATGATGCTTTATTACTGTTAGTACTGCTGACTAACTGTTGTCTGACAGACCTTATTCTGTTTCTGTTCCAGGTGTCTATGTGTCTAAGTTGTGGTGAGCTGCTGCCATTACAGGAGCTGAGGATGGCGGAGTGGCAATGCAGAGACCTTTTCATCACCAAGGTATGGCTGTATATGTGCATATTTACCTGCATGTATATGCATGGAACAGTCTATGAGGGACAATGGGGGCAGACAGCATAATCTTGCATGCATACCCCTCCCCTTGAGACAGCATGCTACTCTTGATACATGTCACTTGGGAGATCTGTAGGATCACAGCTTCATAGGTACAGAAGAGGTTACTAGAGTACTGGCCCTGGGTCCATTACAAGCTTGGCCAGTACTTTATCCCCAACAGAATCATTGATCAGCATCTATTCCCCTTGGCAATTCTGGGCACACTTTAGACCCCTGGGACAGATGTTTTTTTTCCCATCCAATCATCCTTTATGCAATTGATGAGGGCCTGCATGGTCCTCTGACATGTTAGGGGAGTGCATTCATGAGACAGGGCTGCCTCTGGGAGATAACCCCTGTTTCTCCAGCTGTTTTTTTTTTTTTTGCTGTCTCATATATGATTCAAGCCTGTTGTGCCGGTAATGCTCACAGAGTTATACTGACATATATGGTGGGGCAGTTGTTGAAGGGCTAAACACAACATTGCCATCTAGGCATGTCACAGCCTACCTGTGGACAACCTGTCTGATACTGAGTGGGGCAGTACTGATTCGAGGCTGTCTGCATAGAACAGGTGTTGAAGGCCATGGATAACTTTGTGCATGTTAACATAGCTTTTCCATTTGGTGCAGATGTCTGCATAAGTACATACCAGACTGGCAATGAAGCTAATGTATTGTTTTACTGACTGAGGACTATACAGAGGTAATGCCCACCTTTTGTCTGGATGCAGTCCCTTTACCTATGTGGTGAACCATGTCCAAGCCTTTTCTGACCACTGCCAATACTTGATGGTTGACTGCAACAGTGTTATCAACCTGAGTAGCCAGGCCTGTCAACGCAGTTTGTGTGTTTATGGGGTTGCTGTTGATGTGGGAATTACTGGGTCCATGTCCTTGCCATATGGTACAATGGTACTGTTTTCTGCATTCAGCTGGAGGCTAAGTCCTGGCCACCATTCCATACCCACTGCATGACCCCATTGCAGTGTATCAGCATCAGTTTGTGGGTCAATGACAGACAGTACACTGTGCATAGTTGCCACAACTTTATGCGGTACCTACATATGTGGGAGGTGGCAGCATTCATGCCTTCATAAATGTGGGTCATTGAGGGCAGAAGCTGCTCACAGGATGTACACATGTCTACATATTGCACACATATAGGCAGCACAGAATAGGGTTGCCACCTTATCAAATGTGGAATGAGGGACATGTTTTGTAGTATTGTGACATTTGACAGGATATACCATAACCCACTGCAAGTGCAACAGACAGGACATCCCTTGGTTTGCCAATATGACAGTTTCTGTATGTCACATTACCATAGGTTATGCTATTTCTCATACCAGTAAGGTACTACTGATGTGAAATAACTGCTTTATGCAAGTAATAGACAACCTGAGAAAATGTTTGTTGTCCTATACTCTGGGGACTTCTGTATTGTCTGTGTCATTGTCACAGGTCACACCTGGCTAAACATGAACTGCAATCTGCAGGGTGGGACAGGTGTTGACCATAACTCTCACCTTTACAGATGTCTTCAGAATGTCCTGATGTTTGCCACATATTTTTGTTCCATTCGGCATAACATTGTGGTTTTCTGGCAAAGTTGTGTGAACTCATTAAAGACTAATGTTGCACAATAATGACAGATATTTTCCTGTCAGACTTCATACCATTCAGAAAATCCATATGACTGCACAACCTGTTATGCTATCTACTTTGTGTGTCAGAGCAATATTTCAAGATTGACCCTAATAGTTGGGCTTTGTCCCACTTTTATGCATGGCTTTCTCCAGATGTCTTTCTGTAAGGGGTCAAGAGGTATGCTTGTGGCCCTAACACAGGCACACTGCTGCAAGGGGATATACATACACACACACACACACACACACACACACACACACACACACACACACACACACACACACACATACCCACACACACACACACGCACACACACACACACACACACACACACACACACACACACACACACACACACACACACACACACACACACACACACATTCATGAATGGCCCTTGTAGACAGTAGAACCCCCTACCTGGCTAGTTATACATAAGATACCACAATATACATAGGGCATGAACCATGGAGCTTATACAGTTCCGCAGTGTCTGCCACTACTATTCAGGTGGTTGGCATCAGCAGGTGCTGTAAGGATTGCCACTGGGGGATTAAAAGGTGCATAAAATGGTATAAACATATCACACACACACACTGCTACAGGGGAACATGTATTACAGCAGTCATGCAGAGAGATTTTCCAGTTTTAGAATTACAACACCTATCTATCTACTTATGTACAGTATAGCCTGCCGTATGTATTGCATGCACCACAGTGCTATTGTGTTTGAAAATGTGTAACTCTGCATCTAAGGTGCATGACCTCTGTAGGCCATGAATAGGTTGGTGATGGTGGATTTAACATGGTGGCACAGGCCCACAAAATGGTATAGGCATTGTACACACACACACACACACACACACACACACACACACACACACACACACACACACACACACACACACACACACACAGACACACACAGGCAAGACAGCCACACTGTTACAAAGGATATGTATATATAGACACATGTACTCACACAGTTGCCAGTATAGAGATTAGAACCCTTACCTATCTAGTTGTATGTAGTATAGTGCTATGTCCTTAATGCATATGCTGCATAGCTTATATCCCTGGAGCGTACCTCTCAACCTATTAGAACAATACATGCGGACAAAGTCTTCAATAATGGAGGGGTACACATTTGTTACATATTGCTCTTACAAACTTAGATAACTGATAGAGTGACAGTTTTCGTATTACCATTACTTTTGTGAAGGGTATAAAGTCTGACACTCAGATGTCTGTCATTATTTTCTGACTCCAGCGCTTAATGATTTGCCAATGATTTCCCAGAGAAAACATAATTTTATGCCACACAGATGAAATATATGAGGTAATCATCTAGACATTCTGCAAAACTGCATACAGTTGAGAGGTATGGCTTGCAGTGTCAAATAGTGCATCTAAGGTGGAGGACATCAACAGGCCCTGTAAATTATTGCAATGGGGGAGTCAGCAGGGTGGAGCAGGCCTCAAAATGGTATAACCAACCCACACCCGCACACCCACAGGGGATATGCTTCACACACACACACACACACACACACACACACACACACACACACACACACACACACACACACACACACACACACACACACTTGACAGTCTTGAGGTTAGAACCCCTACCTATCTAGTTATATGTACCATAGTGTTACATACTTATCACATATGTCACGCAGCAAAGTGTCCAATGCTGTATCTGAGGTGGATGACATCAGCAGGCCCTGTAAAGTAGGGCAATGGGAGTTAACAGGGTGGAACAGGCCTCAAAATGTATTGCCATTGCACACACATAGGCAGGAAACACACAAAGCCACAAGGGAATATACTTACACACACACACACACACACACACACACACACACACACACACACACACGCACAAACACACGCACACACACACACACACACACACACACACACACACACACACACACACACACACACACACACACACACAGTTGGCATTGTTGGGAATTGAACCACTACCTCTCTAACTGTCTTCACTATAGCACTATGTACTTATTGCACATAGGCCTGTTGGCTGTGTGTATTCTGCTGTATGTGTATACATACAAAAACACAGAGACACACACACACACACACACACACACACACACACACACACACACACACACACACACACACGTATTTGTACATGCCACTGGTTAAAATTGGTGTATGTGTGGCTGTTGCAGTACATCACTGTATGCCATTCAGGGTTTCCCTCTTCCTCTGTCTCTCTCTCTCTCTCTCTGTCCCCCCATCTTTGCCTCTCTGTGAATGATATATTTGTATATGTGACCTATATATCTGTATGCATATCACAGTCAACAGATCAAGATAAATCTTATATGTACCACATACAGATAGATGGGGGTAAACATGTCTGATGTGGGTGAGGATAGACAGTTAAGGTGTACATAGCTGTCTGTATGCAGAAGGGCTACATGTACATTCCAGTTCTGTAGTCCGATGTGGGTTCAGACATGGGCTGACAGTAGCTAAGTGTAGGAGCATGCCCAGTATTACCATCAATAGTAAGAGTGAGACTCCAGTCCAGACCTACAATACCTGTACTCCAGTCGAGGATTTTGTGTGCTACAGCCGATTAGCTGATGAGGCTCTGTAAACTGTCCACCACATCACTGATAGACTGTTTGAGGGATCACCTGGCTGTGTGCTATTCTTATTAACTGAGTCATATCTAGGGTGGGTAGAGACTGTATTGGACTGAGCAGAGTTTTGCATAATATGTGAGAAACATTTGGCACAGCACTTTGATGTCCTGGTATGTCAGTGGCAGATCAGTAGAGATTAATGTGAGGAACAGCTGACAGACATTTGTCTACTGACTCCGTATACAGCAGGGAACTCATGCTACTGCATGATGTGTTGTAGTCTGCACATTCCACATTTGTGTGGCCAGTGGTTCTTCCTTCCCCTTATATACGGCCCTTTGTCCTGCTCTGCTACAGTTGCAGACTTTGTCCACAGTTGCTGCTCTTATGTAGTTGCAGTTATGATGTGGCTGGGGTAGATGTTGTAATATCACACACAGAGTTATGGGCTACACATCTCTGACTGTACCTGTTTAGCAAGCTGGCCAGTGTTGTGCCACAATCATCTGCTCTGATGCTCAGACAGTTTGTGTTGCACTGTTCTTCTAAGGCTACATGTTGGCCATACCTCTCTAACTCTTATAGGCAGACATTTTGATAGGGCCATATATCACAGTGGGACACAGGCCCAGACATGGGGACATCAGCTTAATGCATTTTTTATGGGTATGCAGTTTGCATCTCAACCGTCTGTCATTGAATTTTTCATATCAGCCTGTATTGTTTAGCCAATAGTTTGTCAGACAATTGCAATGTTATGACATACAGAACAGATATATGAGGTATACGTGTGGACATTCTGAGAAACTTTGACATTTGTGGGGTATGGATGGTGCCCACTGACTTGTTGTGAGTACTGACACAGTTACGTGGCAGCCTTTATATCCTGCCACTACACTGACTTGTCACAACCGGCTGTTCTAGTAGACACCATCTAGGTTATGCAGAGGTGTGTACTGTCCATATCTGTGGCCCACTGTCTCTCCGTTGTCCAGCTTTCCTGCAGTAACAAATATTGACATCTGGACAGCCTGTAGAACCCCTACCATAGGTGTAGCTGACATGCAAAATAGTAGGGACAGCCAGTCTCAAATCATGAACCCTGTCACACACAGTAATGTACTTAGCCCAGTGCGCCACAACAGGCACCAGTCAGTGCTGTCTACTTCCTGACACTATTAACCACACACATGCATAGCACATTGATTCCTGCATATTGTGGAAATAGAACATGTTAGCAAGTTTATTAGGGCAGCCCAGGGAATATGTGGTCTGCTGCTATTACCTTATGAACCGTAACTGTTACTGCAGTTCTATGGGAACGCAGGTGTGTGGGGGGTAGGGGACCATACCTCTCAACTGTACAGATTTTCGCCAAATGTCCAGATATTTGCCTTACATTTTGGGTCCATTTTTCATAAAATTGTGGTTGTCTGGAAAATTACAGGCAAGTCATTAAAGACTGAAGTTAGAAAGTAATAACAGACATTTCAGTTTCAGACTTCTTACCCTTCAGAGAATTCGTGCTACTGCAAAATCTGTTATTCTGTCAACTTTCTATGTTTGTAAGAGCAATATTTAACAATTGTCCCTGTTTTGGGGCCTTTCCCTCACATTTCTTTATGACTTTGTACAGATTTCTTGCTCTAAGAGGTTGAGAGGTATGTATGGGACTCCAAAATTTACATCCATGCATCTGTCCTATGACCCCGCTGTTTGTAAGTCCCTCACATAGTCGAGTGGATTTTGCTGGCTTGAGGCCTACTGCATATTCAGGGTCAGCCAGTATTTGACAGGGAGTTCCTGTTGTCACACATAATTGTTTGTTGTCTGCTGCTATCCCGGTAGCCCACTCCATTCCATTGCATACATGCGGCAATACCATACATATGCTACCACAGTCTATTACCCCATTCATTTGTTGTTAAGAAGAGTGACTTAACTTGTGCCTGCAGCAATTAAGATGACAGTGCTTCAGGGCTGACTCTGTCAGATGCATGCAGTACACAGCCTATACATGGTAAGGTACAGGTAGTGTTATGTGGCTGGCATCCTTTTTACTGTATATATGTGAGTTGGAGTGAGGTGTCAGTCCCTGGGTCCCTAGGTTGCCAGTGTATGTGCTATGCATTGCCTCTTTTCCAAGGCCAGTGCATACTGGGGATGCCTACATCTTCCTACAGGGACAGGCTCAGGAGGTTCCTCCTCTGAGTCCCCCTGTGCCTGTGGGGACCTTGACAATGGTGGGAGCTGTGGGTCCCTTCTCCTGTGATGTTCCTGCTGCAGATGATTCCACAGGATCATATTGTGTAGCATGGCAGATACTATGAACATGTGTGCACATGTGGCTGGAGAGTAAAGCAGGGCTCCATCATATATGCCAAGGCAGCGGACCCATGACTTGAGCAGCCCAAACACATGCTCTACAATGTTTCTAGTTTGTGCATGTGTCTCATTATGGCATTCTTCATTTGGTGTGTGTGCATTTCTGATGTCTGGCATCATGCGCATTCTAGTGCATAACCAGCATCCCCCACTAGATGGCCATATGGGATGCCCCCCCCCCCCGGCAAATGCCTGGTACAGCTGTGATACATGCCAGATGTGGGATTTCTGATAACTGCCAGAGCTGCCAGCACACACATTGATGATAATGCCCTGGGCATTGTACATGACCTGGCAGTTGATGGAGTGATACCCCTTGTGGTTGACATAGACTCTACCTTCCTCACCAGGTGGTGCTTTGATGTGCACATGAGTGCAGTCTATAGCATCCAGTACCTCTGAGTAGTGTGCTACACTGTGGAAGAGATGCATATTGCTGGTCCTCTCCTCAGGCGTGTTGGGAACATAAATGTGCTCACTTGTATGTGTTAGCATGACATCTAGGAACTGGTGGAGTACGCTGGATGCTGATGCCTGTGAGACCCCCATGATGTCCCCAGTAGGTCTTTGGAAAGTACTTGTAGCTAGTATTCTTAAGGCTACACATACCTTTGTTTCCACTGGGATGGGTTCCCCTCTGTTGGCTCTGGGTCTGAGGTCAGGACGGCATTACTCAGTGAGTTCCTGTAGTATGTCCCTGTCTACCCTGTAGCACTCTACTACCTCCAGCTCATGTAGCCCCTGAAAGGTTAGCCTGGGCCTAAACACTCTTCTCCTCCTCAGTCTGCGCATATTGTCAGCATCATCATCATCATTGACCTCTGCCTGCAGCACATACAGCAGCCTCTATCATTTTGTCTGTTAAAATGCCCAAGTGTATACTCCAAAGGTGCAAAGTATTTGGAAAAAATCCGACTGAAGGGTGTATGCATACTTTATACTGATGTGCTGCAGATACAGTCTGTGTGATGGGCTGATTATGATACATTCCACCTGCCAGCTATATTATTGAGGGGTTTAAATGGGCAAGTGTCAGTGGAACAGAGCTTATCAGTCATGTATGTGTGTTTGGCTTTCCCAGGCTATTTCCACTTTTTTTTTAATTTCTTCCACTGCTAAGCCCCGTGGCACTCTGCAATAACCTGCGGAGCTAGTGTAAACATTGTTCAGCAGAAAGGACCCTCCCCTATACATGGGCATGCTTAGCTTTTCTTTAACCAGCTAAAATATGTGCCGCGGGGCTAAGCACAGCTTAGCAACCTCAGACACCCCCCCCCCTTAGCTGTTCTTAGCTGAGTGCAAACAGGTGGCACTAAACTCCCATCAGTTTAAAGAAGATGTGACACACCCCCTTTTGATGTTAGCTATATGTTCAGCCTACATCAACACAGTTCTAACCCTGCCACGGCTAGTACTTACAGAACACAGTGGCCCTTTTTGCTATTCAATAAACCTGGCTCATATTCATACATCTAATTGCGTATACCCTGGATACAGCACTACACCAAGCCCTATCTCCTTAGCTACCACTATAACCTGCCATTGTATGACTCTGTATGCTAGGCACTATAATGCAATTGCTTTGCCTACCTTAAATTTCATATTTTATACATTTTTATTATTTTTTTGCAAAATAGCATGTTTGTACATCACTGAGTGATGCTTAAACTTGGCATATGCATTAAAAAAAGATTAATTTTTGACATGTTGCATTACTTTTTAGTCTCAATGGCTATAGATTTGGCCATTTGCATGGCTACTGTCATATATACAAGTTTTTTTTTGGAGGGGGGCTGTTACAGCCCTTGTTTTAATTTTATAGTCCGGTACATGGTTAGTAACTGCATACATGTTTACTGCATCTATGTCACCTACACAGATGCCTTTCTGCTTCCTGGATTGCAAATTCACCTAATTTGCATGGATTTTACCATGGCACCTACACGGATGCCTTTCTGCTTCCTGGATCACAAAATCACCTCATTTGCATAGATTTTACCAGTAGATGATGTGATTTGCATTCTGTGAATACTTCTGTACACCCTAGGCCTGTTTCCTGGATCGCTCAGTGGCCATATTCTATGTTCGGTATTCCTTTATGGAGAATCACTCAGTGCAGGGTTTATTGAATTACCCTATATGTGTATATATATATATATATATATATATATATATATATATATATATATATATATATATATATATATATATATATATATATACATATATATATATAAATCTATATATATAAATCTATATATATATATATATATATATATATATATATATTTTTTTTTTTTCTTTTTTCTAAGTATGCTTGTAATAGCTAAGACCTGTATATAAATCTCTTCGCATTTGTGTGCTTAATCTGTTTGCTTATATTGCTGTGTAATATATGGAGCTTATTCCCCGCTCCTCCACTGAAAAGAGTTTTGCAAAAGCCAGACTGACTTTCTTGGTAAACAAAGACAAATAATCTAATAAATAAATTACCTTAATGAAAGTTGCTCTCATCCTACCTGCTTTTTTTTTTTTTTTTTTTTGCTAACTGCCATATAACCAATCAAATTCACTATGTGGCCCAAAGCAAGGTGAAAGCTTGGGACATTATTACTGTGAAGAATTCTGGTTTGGTGTGCTAGTTGTCCATTGCAAAGCAATGCGTGCTACATATGTTAGATCAGTTTAGCAAGCTATGTAGGCATTTTTAAGAAGTTTATCAATGGGCCAACACAATGCTCAGTCTTAAGGCATCTGAACACATTTGCCTTCCTGAGTATGCCCCAAAGGTATAGATTAATTAGGTAGACTTGAGGTTTTGAATTAAGGTGTGATGCCATTCTGAGAAAAGTTGGGTGATGTTTGCAGGTTTGGAACATGATTTTTTCCCCAAAAGTACACTTTATTCTGAGATAGGCAACAAATAAACAATAAGCACAAATTCCAAACACTTACATTATTCACAATTAGCAACTTGCTGTGAATACTTAAGAAATAATGGACCAATTTAGAATGGAACACATGATCATAAAAGCAAAACACAGTCATATATTTTTAGATTAAACTTTGGCTGTACAGTGTCCATCTGCAAAGACCAGGTAGACCACTGAGTCAAAACTTTTTAACACAACTTCCTTTCATTTGTAGCTGTCTTTAAATAATATATCTTGTTCATTACCATGCAGACATCCTCTAACATAGGTGGTACTCTTTGCGTCCACCTTTCAAGTTATTCTTTTTTCAAGCTGACAATGACAAAAGGCTAAAAATCCAGTCTGCTATCTTACCCATCTTATCTGCTGAATACAAATTAGTTAAAAATAAGGGACCATGTAAGATGTACTGACCTAACCAAAAATCATCAAAAGTTACTTGAAGAGAAGCCTTAAAATTTACTAGTACCTCACATTTACAAAAAAATATGGAGCTGGTTTCCTAATATCATTTGGTCAGATCTCCAACAGCAGTGCGTTACCACTTGAGACTTGTGTACCAATATAGAAACACAGAATCATAGAAAAAACAAGACAACTGAGTCATGTGGCCATTTAATCCTTGTCGGTACCCACTGTTAGACCTGACCTCATTTTTCAAGGAGCGATAGGCCGATCATGCTGGGGGTGAATGTATGAATACTCTTACAATTTTCTAACTTATTTTAAAGGGCAGATAGGACTTGCATTGTTTGATCTGGAGTAGAAGTTTGTTCCAGAGAAGGGACATTGCATAATTAAGCTGTCTCTCCAACGTGTTTTACTTCCTGAAGCAGGTTCAGATCTCTGGTATTAGTGTTCACTGGACTATTTGATTTGTTGAGCTATGGAATGCCAGATCCCTAATAGGTCAAAAGGATGACAAAGATCATCTATAAGGCATCTACAGGATACTGAATACAGAGACTGAACCTTCAGCTTTTCTTGGTGGCTCAGATCTTTTAGGTCTATGATCTCTGCAATCTCTACAACTGCCTGATATGTCTAGTAAGATATGTCCTAAAGGTGGCATTATATATTCTATGATGGGCCTGATTGCTGTGGAATATAGAGGAGTATGGACTTCTTTGGATCAAGAGGTGATAACCTTTGCAATCAGCTGTGACAGCCAGAAGAATTTCATAAGTTCTGTTGCAACATGATGATCAAAGGTGCAGGAGCTATCTACCCATGCTCCATGGTCTGCCACAATAACTTCAGTTTGAATCAGGGAGTTGTCTAGAATAGAGCATATTGATGATATATTTGAAAGGACTAGGTCAAAATATTTTGTCTTGTAGTTGATTATTTGATTAGTTGGATAGGAATTCTTATTTATGAAATCAAGAACATTTTCAACATGACCTTCATTGCATGTATAGTTAGACCAGTTTATTGATGGGTAGCTATTGTCTTCCAGAATGATGGAGCTCTTGTGTAATTGAAGTTCAGCTAGTATATTTAGGAAATGAACATGGCTTTCAGGAGGTACCAAGGGGGTCCTGTATCCTGCCACAAACTGATAGTCAGTTTTATTAAGTGTGTGAACCTTGGCTGTAGATGTTTGTTACTGTTGATGTGACACCCTGACCCCGTGTGCAAAAATAGGGAAAAGAAGATGTGGTTAGATGGCTGAACAGATGGATAGATGGATTTGTATCTCAATAAGTTCATTTTGTGGGTCTCTAAGAATCTACCTCAAGGTAATTTTGTCTTTAATAAATACAGATACTCCAATTCAGTTCCCATCAGGTCTAAATGTGTGGTAGACACAAAACCCTGGTAAAAAGGGAATACTTTTTACACTTTTACACTAAGTTTTAGTAATAATACACACACAGATGTGCTCCAAATGGAAGAGGGTATCAAGATCAGGGATTTTGTTATGTAGACCCCCTAACATTCAGCAGCAATATTTAATGAGCATTTCCATCCAAACTATTTAAACTCCCTGAATCCAGTCACATAGCTTGGGTCTTTTAAGAATGTAGTCCATCCTACTACAGAAGTTTGAAGTTTTATTTATTTATTTATTTTTCCAATGGCTAATGACCCCAGTGCAGTTAATATGAAATAATGCTGTATGACAGTGTTTTATTTGGTACTATAGAGGGCATTTTACTCTAGTAGTGGTAGGTTTGCTGGAGGCAGACTACATATAATCCCAATGTGATATTTACTGCTTTTCCCTGTTAAAAAGCTGAATCCTTAAACAACTGATAACACTATTAGTACTATATTTTTGAATGTGAATATCTGTTCTATTTTTAATTAACTGAAGTGCCTCATTTCAAATTCTTAATATTTTTCCTGATAAAGATGAAATGTTCATATATAAATTATTATAAGCAGTCTTTTAGTTAAGTTTCATTAACAATAACATCCCACTTTCCAGTTCTGAATCAAATTTTAAGCTGTATTTATTTGTTGTGCAAGAAGTGCCACAAAATTGCTCCAAAATCAGTAAAAAGAGACACTAGTTAAGCACTCTTCTGACATCAGAAATGTGGCTATCAGTTGTCAAACACCTCCTCAGAGTAGTGTACTTAACAGTGGCCAGTGACCACAGCAGCAGAAGAGCATCAGTTAAATCAATAGAAATGCTTCAATCAGACTTTTTTTCTTAAGTCCAAATGACATATCTTCTGGCTTCCCAATGCTCTTCCAACTCTCTTTACTGAAGCAGTGTGAAGAAGTGTGATGGCTTTCTAAGGAATGCACTACTTCTACACTGTTTTACTTTTCTGTATAACTTTTGTAGTGGATGGGAACAGGTAAAGTTCCATGCACTACAATGAATTATTATCAGGTGTCTCTGATTATATCTTAATATTATGGGTTCTAAACATGGATGTGAAGGCTGGCCTCTCAAACTTCACTTTCTAGGTTAATTTCCTGACATCCATGTCTTGAACACTAATTTCTTGGTTATGGTCAGATATGCAATCATAATCATCTATGTTAATGACAATACCAGCATGAAAAAGTGCAATTTTTAATCTTGTAACAGAATTAATATGGTGGCCCCATCTAGCAATAACATACAGGACCATCCTTCTGTCCCTTTAAGAAGGAATTAATAATGGAAGGAATGGTTTTCTGGTAGAAAATGAAGATGCCTGTAAACTACTGCAGAAATTGTCACACAGCAACTTTTTTCGTCAGTTAAATTTGGAGGTGTCCTTGGCTATTGAGTTCAGACTAGGTGTTCATTTTAGAGTTTTCCAGTGATATGTGTCACCCTTTCTAGAGTTGTTGAAATTCCAGAACAATCCACCTCAACTATGTTCCCATCTGAGTCTTTGAATAGTGAAATCATGAGAAAGGGCTTGTTGTTATAATCAGTTTTCTAAGTTTGTAGGTGAAAATGTTGACTAGAGTTGTAGTTTGCTTAACTTTTTCCAAATGCAAAAGGTCAGAAAAGATAACTGTGATTAGCTCTTTTATATGATAGCGGATCCAGTTCAGTATAGCACCAAAAGGATGCCACTCCTTCTAGGTTTAGTGCTCATTCCTTTAGGCAGAAAAAAAGAATTGTAATAAGATTTCAGTTATAAATTTCTGAGGCTTATTCTTACATAGTGCATACCTCATAGTGACCCAAGAATCATCACTTCCATCTTTTGGTTATCTAGGACTCAATGAAAAATCAAAGCATGTCTTGGGATTGGTCTGGTTAGACATGCATGCACCAAATCCTTATACTTTGCAGTTGCTCAGTGGGAAAGAAAGAAACAGATTTTTCAGTTCTTCAGCATCTGGACACTGGATTTCAAACATATGCTAGCACAAAGCATTGTATATGTGAATGTTGATTCCTTCTTCAATTTCCCTTTTGCATATGTCATTTCTTAATATTTCGGTATATGTGTATCTTTATCTAAAGGCTCTGGACTTGCAACCTTAACCAGTATGTTTATGTAGTGCATATTTTAGACATATAGATACTTAAAAGGGGCTGGACTGTTGGGATTGTCATTCTAAGGCTGCATGTATTTAGATATATAACCCCAGCTGACTACATGTTTGTTCAGA
This sequence comes from Protopterus annectens, assembly GCF_019279795.1. NCBI lineage: Eukaryota > Metazoa > Chordata > Ceratodontiformes > Protopteridae > Protopterus > Protopterus annectens. Next base: position 557,524,918 of record NC_056737.1, on the reverse strand, counting down.
AATGCTTAACAGCAACATAATGTTGAGGATTTTCAACTTGTTCTCACTATATTTGTTCAGATGTATTTCTTCAGACCACAATAATGGTGATATATCTTGTTATTTTCCTGAAATGCAGATAGTGTACCTCTCATTTCATCCACTACAGAAGTAAAGCAAATTATATTATCAACTTTTTTTAAATGACATTTCCATTGAGTTCAAAACCAAGAACAAACATATCAGACAGGAAAACAACTATAGCTAGATAGCAATGTTATGTACAATGAAATATTATAGAGCGACAAGATGGTGTTATCAGATATAATTAGCAAAAAAGTTGAGGAAAAATATTAAATCACTCAATAAACTATATACATATACTCATATGTACTGCTTGCCAGTAAAATACAACCTATATGATGACATTATAAGCGTACTTGGTATGTAGTGATTACTGTTGGGGGAGTATAAAATTAGGCTGGATTATAACAAGTAGCCCAAAATTGTATTGACTATAAATGAATGATGCAGGGGGAGAGGTGTGGGGGACAGAGTGTAGAGAAAAAAATACAGTTTTCTTCCTTAATGATTAGACATTGGCAGGAGTCATTGAATATTATCTCAGTATATGATCCATTAGCGAGTTCCAAAATTCAACAAGATGTTTGTTTCATTTTTGAGTATGCATTAAAAATCTGTGTGCTATTATGTATCTAATATCTATTTGTCTAAAATCCATTCAAAGACAGCTGAGTTCTGTCCTTCCAGTTCAGTGTAATATAATGTTTTATAAGTGTGAATAGTGTAATTAATATTCTTTCTTGTTGTTTCTTTAGCTTCACAGGGGTAACATGTAATAGGGCAAATTTCCAGGATAATGTAATTTCTCATATCCCATTTTGCTTAATATGACTGTAAGTGAACACCAGAGTTTGTATGAGCATTTACAGCTCCACAATATATGAAGTAGGTCAGCATTCTGGTTATCGCAATGTGGATATAAGGGGGATAAAGCAGGTTTAAATTTATTTATTAGTGTTGGGGTAAGGTGCACATTATTCAGTATCATGAACTGTGTATAGCTCAGTTTTCTGAAAGGAATATATTAATTTGTCATTTGAACAGAGTGAGTCATTTGATCATTAGAAATGAGTTGATCTATGCCACGCCAGTATTTTGAGAAAAGTATCTCTTCTTGATACCTTATTGACATAATGAGTTTGTTTGAACTGGATATCATTTTCTTTCTCAATGTTAATAGAGACCAGAGTGTTTTGACTCTCTGTGTCATTGTAGGATTATTTAGTATACTAGCACACATATCTCTGATTTGTCTTAGCATAATTAGGTAATGTTTAGGTAAATTCAAAGTTGTTCTCAGCTCTAAGAGAGATTGATTCCTATAAGAATAATGGTCTAAAACCATCAACTCCCTTAGCAAGGGGTATGGTTTTAAGTTTAACATTTTATCATTATTCTTAAGATTAGGATTCAGACGTAGAGGTTGCATTATAATAAAAGCATTATATAAATTCACTGTATTAATACTGTTTTGCAGTGCTCTAATTTTGTCTCCAATTGTTTTATGTAACTTCATGTTTTTCAAACAATTTTTGTCCAAGAATGGGAGAGCATGGAGATTTATGTTTAATGATTTAACACAGTTATAATACAGAATTGTCCAAGTAGGAGACCATATTTGTCAAGTGATATTAGGAAAATACTAAGGTTAATAAAGGGGAATGCATCAAGGCAGAATTAATAAATGTAATCAGTGCACAGTAAAGTAACAATATGTATGCAACAACCAACAATAAGTACAATGGCATTAACAACAGCAATATAAAAATGCTAATAATAAGCATGATTTTCTTTATTAGTATTATATATATTTTTTTGATTTCAGGATTTTTTCCTACAGGCGGAAGTGTAGGATATAGTAGTAGGGAGTAAAATACTAGGCAAAACTTCGATAGTGAGCTATTAGTTATGCAGCATAATGCTGTGTTATATCACCTCACTGATTTGTTTTGCACAAAAATCACTGACCAGCTTCATTCAGGTAAATGGCAACAACAATAATGAAGGGACCCCGTAATGCATGTTCAGAAGTTGAAATGGAACAAGTTAATTAATGCTAATTATAACCAATATAATATTACTTACAGCCAATATCCTGGACATGTAGCTGACCACGTTTGATAATTACTGCAAGCTGGGCACTGTTATCTGCTCATCCACTCATGCTAAAGAACTCCAGTAAATGCTGGAATATGCACATACCTGGTGTACCAAAAAGATAAATGCAAAAAAGTACAGCATAGTAGCGTTCATACAAAGAAGGTCATAAGAGACATAGTTACTTATGTGGACAACTGACCCTCATTCGAATATCATGCTTCCACCATAATAAGGAAATCCGTCTATCTCATTCAGTTAATTTCCAAGGGGATATTTTCAAGAATCAAAGAAATCAAGTTCCCTTATCAGAACTATCATTGAAATCACAGCCTCCTCTGGTAGGTACAAATCCAAGAATAATATTCAACTAGAAAGGTCCCAAAGATTTCTACCCAAGAAAAGTAAAGGTCTTAAATCTTTTAAATATTGCAAAAGATTAACATGGCTTTCCATATGCTCAGTGGTCTACAGCTGCTTCAAGGTGACCGGAGTCTAGCTTTTTGAGCCACTGCTTCTATGAACACCTGCACTGGAGACCCAAACATACACCAAAACCTAAAAAAATACTAATTGGATGGAGAGGTGCCTAACACAGCATATTCCAGGTTATGGAAAGTACCACTTTGAATTTTAAGGCTGGTCTTGATAAATGGATGGGTAAATGCAAATTTATACAAGGCCTATCATGTAAGGTCCTGTTCAATTTCGGAGTTAAGTAGTATTAAGCCCTTGAAAAGAATGGCAAGAACTTTAACATTTGTCTACTTCAAGGTACACATAGCTAGTCATCTTATAGTCTCCATGCTCACTTGCCTAGTTTTTCCCATGAACAGCAGCACACTTCTCTATTGTCCTTTAAAATTCATCTGTATCTTCTGCTAAAAAAACATGAAATAGTATTCCTGTCCTTATGAACTTACACAGTTTTGTGGAGCAACTGGATAATATTGCATTCTCTTCTATATCTACATCGGTCAAGTCCACAGAATTATTAGACAATTTTATTGTTGCACAATGGCAAGTAGGCTCATGCCTGTTCAAGACTGGGGGTAAACTAGTTCCAAGCCCTGTCTCAACAGAGTTTATTTTATTTTTCTCTTTTTCTTTTTGGCTAAAGGATCATCTGTCAACCCAGCAGGCCAGCCCTTTATTCCACTTCTGCTTCTTCCATTTCCATATTTGGTAAAGGAGGCCAGTGCAAAAGTGAGCATGTGACACTTCCATGTCTTAGGCAGACTTCTGCTGTATTTTTGGTAGAATTCTTCATCATTCTAAATCTTAAGCAGAGTTTGTTTTATTTAAAAACATAAACATGTATGTCTCTCTATTCTTTTGAAACTTAAAGTAACTGGAATCCTGAACTAAATGCTGTATCTTCTCCCTTTTGTATACAAATCATTAATAAAAATGAATTGTTCCTTACAAATAATTCTGTTAACTGGTTAAGTAAAACCTTGCATCTTGTTTTCAACAATGCCTACAAAACCCATATGCACTCTACCCTTTTTAAAAATGAATTCTCTGTTCAGAAAGTTCACATTTCATAATGAGAATTTAGGTTGCTTAATGTCCTGTTTACTTCCTATAGTATGAATGCACTCTGCCCTTGCTATAATCAAAAGAGATGGGAACATCTTATCTTCATCAAGACTCTTCTCATAAAGGCAATTGGGTCTGGATCCTCCATTCCCTTTGGTAGCCTAAATAACATGACATTGTTCCTTTTGGACTGACTCCTCAGAAGATACACTCCCCCTTTCAGTCTCATACTCAACATCAGCAGTTTATTTAAGGTGCAGTCCTGCTGCCTCATCTGACTATCATGTCTCTTATTTATTAATTTGTACCTTTGGTAAGTTTTTGTTGGCTGAGCAACAATGGCAGCCTTTCTTATTGTAAGATGTCCTGAATCATTATCATATTATGGCCTGCCACTATAAACACTTTTTTCCTTTCCTTTCTGCTTTTTGCAACAAAGTCAACATCTTTCTATTGATCAACAGTAAATCCAGTGCAGAAGAGGTAATTGGTTTATTCTTATTGATACAAACCAACCAAACAAATACCTTGTACCCATGAATTACCACACAGGTGGCCATACACTAAACACCAAAAGAGTGATGAGAGATTTAGGGATACAGGTGGACAGTGGTCTCACCTTCGATAACCACATTGCCACAACAGTCAGGAAACCTTCTATGTGGCATACCTCTTCACTAAGGGCTTTTCATCCAGAAAAAAGGAGGTCATTGTCCCACTGTACTCATCCCTCATTAGACCCATTATAGAGTACAATGCCTCGTTTAGTATGTACCTCACAAGACATCTGCAACAGCTGGAAGGGCTGCAGAAATACCTCACTAAAAGAATCACAGGCCTAAACCAGATGCCCTATGCTGACCGTCTAAAAAAACTCCAGCTATACTCTGTGGCATATCATCTACTCAGAGGCGATCTCTGCTTAACATACAAGGCCATGTCAAACTCTGAGCTGTTGGACATGCTCGACTTAAAGACATCCCAATCCCTCAGAGCCACATGGTCCAGGGATCTAAATCTTGTCATCACAATGAACAAAACATGCTGGAGAGATAGGTTCCTGACCCAGAGACTCCCCATACTCTGGAATAGACTGCCCATACATTTCAAGCAAAGCGCCTCCTTGGCCCTCTTCAAAAGGAACCTTGACAATTGGATGGGAGATAAGAAATTCACCCCAGGGATCATGTCAGTTGCGCTGCTAGACAGGGGTCCAGGGAAGTAAATATTGTGGGAAGAAATATCCAGGGAACTGATATGGCTAGGCTTGTATAGGCCCTAGGGCTGATAGCCTAGTACCAAACTATGAACCTATGAACCTTCAAACAGACTTTAGGACAGCATGAATTATTTTTCAATTGTAGCAACTTAAATATTTATTCCATAAATACTGATTTGCTTCAGATTTACTTATCCTTAGAGAAATTCACCTAGGTCACTATGTTACCACAAGCTTGCTGAGTAGAGCCTCCCCAATCTATTAGAGGAGCTGTTTAAAAGTCTGCACAGAACAGTAGTAATTGTCTGTGCAAACTAGATCTCAGTGCTTCATTAAGCTGCCAATGAAAAACAGTTTTTACTGTTATCCAAATGCTTTGTGGAGTGTTTATTTAGCGGTTAAAGCATGATGTTAGTAAAATATTGTTGTAAGGCATGATATTAGTTGACCAGCACCTTGAAAAGGCTGTTCTGCCACTGTGCCACTGGGGTTGTTACTATGGAAATACCCAGAGAGTAGCCAAAACTGATTCTGTTGCCCATATATGATGAAAATGCATTCAATAAGCTTGTGTAAAGAAAGGAACTCATAATGAGGCTGAAAATGAAAGTCTGATATAAATTCCTCTGTGTAAAAAGGTGAAGATGTTATTGCCTTCGTGCAGTCTGTAGTGAACATGAACTGGGTGATCTTAAGATAGTGACAATGAAAAGAGTATATAAAAACCTGAAGACATGATGTAATAGTTGGAAGACCCCCCCCCCAAAAAAAAAAATAAGTAAATAAATACATTCAAGCAGTTTTGAAAAGTAACATTAATGTAAAGATATATAGAAACATCGTACTTGAACAAATTTACAATCTGTCCACCTAATATGAAGGATATATTCTGAAAGCTGAGTGCAGCTTCATCTTTCAGCCAAAACTTGCAAGCACCTAATTCAGAACAATAGCAACAGTTTTAATTACTTACGTTATAGTACAACACACTTCAGACCTGGGCTATAAAAAGCTTTGCTAAACTGAATATCCAACATTTTTTTCAGTGATTTTCCCTCAAAGACTTGAACATTCTATAAACTACACAAAAACATATTCTTGGCAGGAATATCATCATTTTTATAGTTTTTATTCCTTCATTTTGTCCGTTTTTTTTTTTAGTTTTGAACGCTGCAATAACCTGCCTAATGTTTTAAGAAGCTCTACAATAATTTGAGAGGCAATTTTGAACTTATCACACAGGTTGTGATCAAGCTATGTGGCAACACAAGCTAGGAAGTTTCCCACATTGCTGTAATATAATCTTTTTTCAACTACTTACTGGAGTGCATTTTTTTCTTTTTTGCTACATTTTTATTCAATAAGAATTATGTCTGAAAATGCAGTAATTTTCTGTTGGTGACTACTAAACAGTAACTAGTTTTACAAAAATTCCTTGAATTAATTTTTGTCCAAATGCTCGGCCTACATATGGTTTATTAATTAGCTAGGTTGATAACATTTCAGCATGGCAACTTTCTAGTATAGAAATGAACAAGAACCTTCACTCTAAAGCAATTGCTTTTGTGAATGTTTGATGACAAACTGTAGGTGGTATGGATGACATGCTGCGCTGATCTGTAATTTAAACAGCCAAAGTAATGGTATTGTCCTTGAGCTTCCTGCTATGATTTGCTATTATATTGCTGTCAGACATATTTGTGTACCTGAGATAAACTGCAGTGCAATTCTTGCACGTTTGTCTATGCTATGTGAAATGTAATAAATTAATATCTTGCATGCCTTGCCAACCAATCCCTTAAAATTCTGCTCCCTACAATAATATAAGAGTTAAAGAAATGGTTTGTAAATTCATCTACCACCCTATACTTATGATCAGCATTTTGCTAAGACAAGATCCAGTGTCCAAACACCTACTTGAAGTTGCAGCATGTTGTTAAAGTTATTATGTCTACCCCTCCCTTTTAGAAGCATGGAGGTTGAGTGTGCCACTCTACGAGGTCAAGACAGCTACAAAAAAAAAAAAAAAAAAAAAAAATACAGGAAACGAAGTTTCATGAATTATGGATAAAATAAATTTATGTAACTATTTAGTATTGATCTGTTAGTGGTTCTATTGTTTTGAAAGGGGATTGAAGTTAAGGTTCAACAGTAAACACTCAAAAAAGATATAAGCTGATTACTAGACACTTTGTAGGTAGACATACGGTATATGTTAAAGTTGCAAAATTGCTGATCCATTAAAGTAGACCCAGTACTGCTGAATCTGTACTGTTCTGTAGTTTTTGTTTATATGTCAACAACAAGTTTGACCTGCATGTGCCATAGACTCCCAATGTGTTTACTGCTTGTGTCTGTGGATTAGACCTTCTGAATGGAATGCAGTGAAATGTAATGCTTTGCTACAAAGACAGCACATCCTGATTGAATTTATGAAGCAGCCCTAACTTTATCTTTCCTTTTATTTAATTTTACATTTTATTATCGTAGTGATACACAGATCAAAAATCTTTCCAGTTTTTTCTGGTAATACCATATGTGGCACTGCAGATAGTGTTGTTGTCTCACAGGATGAGGTTCCCTCATTCAAGTCTTGGCTGGGGTGCCCTGTGAATGGAGTCCCTATGTCCTCCCTGTGCTGGCTTGGGGTTTCCTTCTGATGATCCCATTTCCTCCCACATTCCAAAGACATGCAGGAGGTGAACTGGACACTCTAAACTGGCCATAGGTGTGAGTGTATGTGTGAGTGTGTGGTGTGGATGAACTACCATGGTAGGACTAGCCACCTGGTTGTGAAAACCTTGGTTCTAGATGATTGCCGCTGTTGAAGTGACACTCCAACCCCATGCACAAAAATAAAAAAAAGGGGCTGTAGATGGCTGGATGGAATACTGTATGAGGAATCCTATGGCCATGCTGTCATGAGTTTGACTCATAACACATGGTATAAAACCACACATGTTAGCAATGATACTAATTACATGGTGTGTTATATCTGAAAATCATCGTGGACAAAACTGCCATAATCAAAGGAGCCAATATATTACACTGACAGAATAGAAACAAGCTATAATAGAAATATATAATAAATATATATATAATAGAAACAAGAAATAAGCTGCATGATATATGGAGCTTGCTTGGCGGACTAATTTGTCACTAGGCCATGCCTTTTATTTGTAAGCAAGGAAGGAAGGGGAAGGGGTAGAAAAGGAGGAGGGGGAGTTGAGTTAGGTGGCAAGGTAAGCGGCTGGGGGGGGGTGTATAAGGTCAGGGCTACGGGGAGGATGTGATCTTTTTGGCACTAAAGTTGTTACTAGGCCCAGTTATTTTTTTCTGTCATGGGAGGTGTGTGTTGTGTAATTTTAAAGTCAACTTGATTAGAGGTAAGATTGGAGTGAATCCTTTCCATAGGTTGTGTACAGATGTGGATTGTAAAGTTTTTTTTTTCAAGAAACATGTCTAGTGGGGTTGATTTTTATTTTTGAAAAGATATTGAATGTATTTATTTATTGCATTGAGTGATGGGCTTTGTGGCATGGTTTTTCAGTTTGGTTGGTTGATATGTAGGTAAGTTAACTTCATGAAACTTTGGTCAAGTTGAAAGTTTCTCTGGATGAGTCTGTGAAGACTGGGCTGATTTACATTCCTGTAGTGTTCTAACTACACAACTTAAGTTGTGGTTGCATAGTGGCAACATTATATTGTCCTCATCTGAAGAACTTGGTTACATACAATTTACTTTACTGTATGTTGAGATGTTAGACTCTCTGCCATCTCTAGAAACATGAATTTTCTTTCCAAGCAGATGTATTACACCTAGTTAGTTTGGAGAAAGGTTAACTGAGTGACTTTGAGAGTCAGCATTGATTATGTAATCTATACTAACTTATGTACACTATTATGTAATGTGTGTAATACATATATTGGGGGCAGTTGTTAGACTGCATGCAATGCATTTTGCTGGTCAGGTGCACAGGTGGAATGCACACTTTCTGGTGTAAGGAAACGAAGGAGAGTTGTGAGTGCAAGTACTTGTGTTCTGTGTACTGCACACTTAGGGAACTCTGCGATGGCAGAGTCTTTAGGAGAGGATAGACAATGAAGCTTCTCATTTCGAGGTCTTCAGTTACAGGTCACTAAAAAACAACAAAAAAAAAATGTCATCATCATCAACCTTTCTGGTTAAGAATAAGTAGGGTTTCTAAGGGACATCTCTGATGTCTGACAGCTGGAGCAGTGGGCAAAGGCTTTGGAATGGTATAATTTAACTCTGTCCCTATCATTCCCTGTTAGAGACGTCTTTCTCTTTATCAATACATATTAATTTACATTATATTAACTGGTCAATGTCTCAAGTTAAGGATATTAATATCTACAGTGTCCTTCATTGTTAAACTTTGTCCCTGATTGGTCGGGAGCTTTGATGTACTTTGGTAGGTCTGGTAGTTCAAGTAAGGAGCAGGCAGAAGGCAGAGGAGGAAAGGTGAAATTGTGTCAGGCCTTCAGTGCAGGTAAATATTTACAGAACTGATGCAGGCGATATATATATATATATATATATATATATATATATATATATATATATATATATATATATATATTTCTGCACATGAGTTCTTATTGCTCTGGCCAGCACACTGAGTTCAAACACTGGAGGAGGGATGTGCTGAGTGGACCAAGAGTGGATACTCTTGGTTTGGGAAAAGGATGGGAGATTGACAGTAGAGGTCAAGGGGGGCAGAAGAGTAATACGGGAATGACTCCCTTTCAAGGTAGTATGGATCAGGGGACTGTACATTCTCTTATTGATGTATATTGGTTAGGATATTTGCTACAGGACTACCCTAATAAGTAGGTAGTGAAAGAGTTAATAAGGGGATCTATATGCAGATTTTCACTGAAATCTATGGTGGGGGGACAGGGTTGGTTCATATTAGTAAGAAATTGAAGTCAGCTACAGGGAAAGAGGAAGCAGTTCAAAGGTTGTTGGATAATGAGATGGCAGCAGGCAGGTTGTTACATCCCTTTGATTTTCCTCCATTTGATAAATACCATATATTCCCATTGGGTTTGGTCCCCATGAAATCCCCAGGGAAATTTAGATTAATATATCACTTGTCTTTTCCAGAAGGTGATTTGGTTGACACTCATATTAATGTGGCACACATGAAGGTTCAGTATTCTTCACTGGATGAGGCAGTGAGGGTGACTAGGGCATTTGAGATTCAGTGGTTAGCTAAACATAGAGTCATCCTTGACATTATTACCAGTGAGGCAGCGAGATTGGTGTCTCTTGAGTAGGCATTTTAATGGAAGGTTCTACTTTGACAAGTCAGTGCCTGTGAATTGTGCAGTTGCATGTGCACATTTGAAAAGTTCAACTCAGCATTGTACTGGATGTTGCTGCAGAGGGAAGATGGTATGAGGGTATTGCACAATTTGGATGATAGCTTGCTGATTGGCGAAGGGAAGAAGTGGTAGGTAAAGGGATGAAGGTTTTAGAGGAAGTGTGCGACAACATTTGGGTACCATTAGCAAAGGACAAAGTGGATGTCCAAGCTAAAATGTTTACTTTTCCAGGTGTAGTGCTGGATGCACATTCTGAAATGTTTAAGTTGCCACACAACAAGGTAGAGAAAGAGAGAGTTAGAGTAGAGAAAGTGAGAGTTAGTGTGGAGGCAGTGGTGGCAAGGACGAAGATACAGGTTAAAGAGTTGACAAACATTCTGGTCTCATTGAATTCTGCATGCAGATTAGTGGGACTTGGGCAAACCTTTATGAGATCAGTGGCCATTCCCATGTGGGGAGCTAAGAGGAAACATCATTGCCTGTGGGTATGTAGGTAAGTCAAGGAGGACATGTCTATCTGGCTGGACTTTCTCCTGCAGTTCAATGGAATGTCTTCTTGGCAAGAGGATAGGATGTCCTCACTGGATATCAATTTGTTTACAGACGCAGCTGTAGAGTTAGGTGGGGGATTATTTTCTGGCAGGTGGTTTGCCAAAGCATGGTCAGAGGTGTGGGATGATGAATGATGTAGGGATGTTATTTTTTTTGGAATTGATATCCAGTTGGGCATCACTGTTAACAAGGGTGGAGGACTTTCAGAACAAAATGATAATATTTTATTCAGATAATTTAGTGGTAGTCCAAGTTTTAACTAAGAAGTCAACAAAATCTAAGTGAGTTCAAATGTTGCTTAGAAAAATTGTTTTGTTTTGTTTGACCATTAACCTTTCTTTTTCAGCTCAACCCATCCCAGGCCATTGAAATTTCCTGGCTGATAGCTTGTTTCACTTTCAGTTTTGCAGGTTTCAGTAGTTGGCAGCGAGAGCACACGTAAATCACACTACTTTGTCTGAGAAGGTGTGGGAGATTGGTTGAATGTAGCAAATTGGCTGGTTCTGCAGTCCTGGTCCAAAACCACCAAAAAGGCTTAAGGTAACACATTGATAGTTTTTAAACAGTTTGTTAGCAGCTTGCCTTTATATATGAAGTCTTGGATGGTTGAGTTAATGTTGAGGTTTTTGGTTGATAGGTGAAGGACTGGAGGGGCAGTCAGGATGGCTGGGGTTTACTTAGCTCTGCTGAGTGCTGTTGTGAAGTTTTTGTGTTTATGAGATATGACAAAGGACTGGAGGATAAGGAGGTTAATGAAAGGTTGTGAGACAGTTCACCCAAAGAAAGGGGACAGTAGCCTACCATCAAGGGCGCCCGCAGGCAGGTGCAAGGGGGTGCACTTGCACCCCCCTGGAATCTGCTGGCTAGTTAATCTTTTCATTTAAAATTACAAAAAAGTTTTTTGGGCGTTCTTCTTTAAGAACGCCCTTCAAGTCCAGGCGCAGATGCTGACATCATCGCGCGGTGCACAGTTTGCGAGCGGGAACTGTAACAGATGGTTTCAGGTTTTGAAATGGGTTTACTTTACCTGCGACTCAACTTAACAGACGGGACGCTTGTCAGAGTGAGTAAGCTGTGTGTGTGTGTGTGTGTGTGTGTGTGTGTGTGTGTGTGTGTGTGTGTGTGTGTGTGTGTGTGTGTGTGTGTGTGTGTTTTGTTAGAGTCCTGAAGTATTCCTGGTATCTTTATCTTGTGCTGATGTTTTATAATCTGGTGTTGATTTACCTGGCTTCTTATACAATTGTATGGTTTTGTTATCTGTTCATGCTAGTGAAAGTTATACTATTTAAAACAAAATCGCTGCTTGAAAGTCAAACAATCAAAGCTTTCTGACTAATTACATTCTTTTGTTGAAAACCATGTTGCCAACACAGAGTAAGGTTAACATGTCAAGATATCTATTGATACAAAATTCCCCTAGAGGGGAAAAAGCAAGCAAGACTTTATGTGAATGTGTCTGTATGTTTGTGTGGGTTTCCATTATTTGTGCAATTGTTTATGACTGAGTTCCAAGTGATTGAGCTTCATTGCTCAAGATAGTTATCGCTCATCTATGGTTGCTTGCTTACTTACTCTGTATAGGAGCAGTATGTATTTCCTTGGACTGTAGTACAGTTTTACTTGTCCTAGATGACAGCACCTTTATGTTTTAAATTATTACTATTTATCTGAGGTGCAGTGACCTCAAACTGTGAATAATAAAGTAAGGAGGTCCCTAAATGGGGGTGTGAGGACTTGCCTCCTGCAAAGAAACAATTTTGTGCATATTTTCCTCACAAAGTAAAGGCCTTGAGTATATGTGCTTTAAATGTACGTAATTAAAGTGTCATTTACTAGGAATGTAACCCAGGAAGTTCTAATATGAAGAGTCTAGTTGTGAGGACTGATATGGGATCCTGCCTTCTGAGATTATACTATGCTGATAAGATAGTAGCATGTCAGAACAGTGGTTCCACAGGTAGACATCAATACAGATTAAACTCCTCCCCATTCACAAACTGCCCTAATGAAACATCATGCCCTCCTACCTGAATGCAGCTAGGGTACCCTGCCTTCTGCCCACTTGCTCTGAACTCTTGAATATTTCTGCGTCTGCTCATATTCTGTGCATACTTGATGCATAGAAATATGCAGAATATATCTTGTATGGACTAATTCTAACATGTGCTAAACCTTGGACTGGAATTACTTTGGAATAATTTGGGCTGATCTGTTTCCTAGTTTTACACCAGTAGCTCAGCATTTGCTGTTGTATAAAAGGAATATTTCTTAGGAATGTAACTGTGCTTGATACATAGTACCCTTTAATCAGTTTTAAATCAGAATTTAGAACATAAGGGCAGTCAAAAGAATTTGATTGCAGTACAGTGCCATAAGCTCTAGAACTCTTTTATTGAGCCATGCTTACAGATAAAGACACACTAGCGTTTTGCCAGTACTGCACATGTGTGTGTCACTTCTGGAAACAACATAACCATAATGATGTGGTCATTTTCATGATTGTCATCTCAGTTTGGTAACTCACTGCACTTAACAACATCTGATTATTTAAATAATCTAAGAACCTACCATGTTCATGAATCCAGTGTCCCACCTCTGTAGCCAGGACTGAGGAATGGTGGTCACTGGTAAGTGCCTTCTAGCCAGGTTTACCATGTAGCCAAAACATGGTCAGCCTGGAAGAACTGTATGTGAGCTCACTACCCTTACTAAAGGTGGGATTGAATATGATGACAATGGAGTGGCAGGCAGTAGAGGGATGGGTAAAGGTGGACTAGGCATTTGCAAAGGGTGCTTCTACCTCCAGAAGAGCTTCTTCATGTACTTGAGGAAGTTATGGACATTAAGTCTGAGGGCATCTTGTTCAAGGCCTTGTTAGTTGAGGTAGTGGGAGCTATGGTTAAAAGGTGCTCAATGTATGTCATGGTGCTGCTGACTGTAGAACCTGCAGGTAGGGGCCAGCGGTGGGAGAAGGCATTAAAGTTAAAGAAAGTGGCCTTCTCTACTTAGTTATAATGTTAGGGGTTCTGGATTTTATTACTAGGTGATAGCAGGCCGTGAAAGTAACCGCTGCAGCGGTCACCAAATTAAGGACCCATAACTGGGAAGAATTTGATGAGGTCATAAAGAATGACTTTCAAATGAACTCAAGGAAGTTCATGCAGGCCATGTAGTAATAAGAGAGGGAGGCTGGATACTGTGAAGGCTGTTCTCAGCAAGGGTGGGTCACCTCATTTCTTTAAAGTCAAAGAAGTGATTTTTTAAATGTGATTTTCCTCTTTCTGTGTGTTGGCATGTGTTTGGGGGTGCAGTCCAAAATGTAAAAAAAATTGTTTTTTTTTATTTCAATGTAATTTACATGTAAGCATAATGCATTTACCGCTGTGTGTAGTATTTCCAGGCATATTTTGTCTTTTAAACCTTGGGGGTTTAGTTTTTCTCTTTCTTTATTATTTCCGTACTTCTGTTTTATGTTACTATGTGCTATCCTGTTTGCAATGATGAGACGTTGTTATTTTACATTAGTAAACTAGTGAGTAAAAAGGTCACACACACAAAACAGTTAGTAAAAACCAAAAGAAAATCCTGCAAGGCTAGACTGTCTCCTGTGTGATTCTTTAAATCCTCTTATATTAGTGGCAACATGAGATATATGCACATGTTTCATCTATATGGCAATTCTGAATGCCCATGGCTTTTTTCCTTTTGTAGACCAATTCAAGCCAATCAAGCCAAACCCCAATAGCTGTGGGCATGAATGTTTCAGCCTTATAACATCACAATCATAGCATAAGTAGAATGTTTGGGTAACATAGAAACACTAGGTTTTCATACCCAGCTGATATCCATAACCATTAGGGTATCTGCAGGATAGCCCAACCAACAAACTAAAGCAATGAGTAAAAAGGTCACACACAAAAAAAAAACAATCAGTAAAACCAAAAGAAAAATCTAGCAAGGCTAGACTTTCCACTTTGTGATTCCTTATACATGTTGTATTAGAGGCAACATGGGATATATTCAAATAACCCATTAATGACATCAGGTGTTTCATCTATATGGCAGTTCTGAATGTCCATGACTTTTTTCTTTCTATGGACAAATTCAGGCCAATAAAGCCAAACCCCACTAGGTGTGGATATTAAGGACATCAGGTGATGTCCTTCAAGAATGCAGCTGCAGTCCTGACATATGGGTTGTCCTGCCTCAGGCAGCCCTTCGGTCGGCCAGATTCCAAAGTCTGGGTCCGGCGTCGACCGATGTCGCCTTCTCCCCGACGTCAGAGCGGCTGGAGTATAAAGGCATCAGCCGACGCCATCTTCTTCAGTCTTTCTTGCCGCGCGGTGCCCAAAGCAGAAGCAGTTCGCAAGTGCCGGTCTGTCAGCTCCTGTTTTCAGTTACCGAAGTCATCTAAAAGCTAAGTACCCCATTGGGGAACATTTTTTCTTGCCTCAGCCGATGTCAGAACAAATTGAGAAAGTTAATAATTGTTTGTCTTGTGGTAAACAAATACCTCATAAGGACTTTCATTCTTACTGCCTCCCTTGCCTGGGCCCAGACCACAACGTTTCGGCCTGTGCCGCCTGTGCTTGCTTTAATAAACGCACTCTCAGGCACCGGGCAGAGTTTGCCGAAGACTTTTTTGGCGAATCTTATGCTTACAACATGCCGTCGGAACAACCGACAGCACAAACTCCCAAAAAACGAAAGGACCGGGACCGACATTCTCGGCCCGCGTCTTCCACCGATATAACGCCTAAGCCCTCCGCGAGTGCTTCGGTCCCTTCAGAAGCAGTAATTCAACCGCTCCAGGCCGACGACACCGCGTTAACTCATCCCTCGGTCTCGGAAGCTACTCCGGTGCCGGTTGTTGATTTTCCTCCGGAAACCGAAGTTCTGGATCTACCCGACCACTTATGCTGTGCTGATGATGCCATAAGAAGGCTGGAACATCCATGTCCACAGCTAGTGGGGTTTGGCTTTATTGGCCTAAATTTGCCCATAAAAAGAAAAAAGTCTTGGGAGTTCAGAATTGCTATATAGATGAAACATCTGATGTCCTTAAAGGGTCATTTGCCTGTATCCCATGTTGTCTCAAATTATTTTACATTAGCAAACAAGCATTTTGTGAGGTAGGTGCATATCTTGTCTTACCTGTTTGTACTTCATACTTAACATTTTAAATTAAAAGGCCATTCTTCTGTAGCCAGTTATTATGGCTTGTAAACAGAACAGGAGGTAGCCTTTCACATCACTCAGTGTGAGGCACTGGTATGTTCAAGGTGTGTTTAGGTAATATTAAAACCTTCCTAGATGGTATTTTTGTACAGCATTCCAAGAATAATGTAAATAAAGCTTTTTCTTGAACTATGTGCATTCTTTGCTGTGGCATTTATAACTTGAGCTTTACCCTGAGATATTTTTCTGCATGCCAGCTGTGTATAACTTGAACTTTCCACATTGTAAGCTCTTTTGTGCTAACAGTCACTGCTTATCACTTGTATGTTTTAAAATATATGATGTGTTAACTGGAAAGCAGATCTCCCACCTTGCAAATTTGATACATCCTTTAAACTTTATCCTGTTTTTAGCAAACTGTTTTTATAGAGTGCAAAAAGACCACTTTGTGGTTTTCCACATTTTAAGTTAACTGACTTGAGTTTCAGGCAGTGCATAATAATATTATAGTGTTAGCGCATATCACATGTCCAAAATAACTAAAACAGTAGCACTGTGATTTCTTACAAAAATGCAGCTGTACCCATGATTTTAAAATAACAGCCATTGTAGACAACTTTTTTTTACTAACATTTTGCATTTTCCTCTACATTACCCATTCTGCAATGCATACCCTTTTCTCTTCTTTTTTCCCTACTGTATATATGTGCATGTGTGCTCTGCGAAACTTTCTTCCATGCTCTCCCAACTGTATGCTTTCTGCAAGGCTGATCTCACTTTCTCTATATTGCCATCTGAAGTGGAACACAGTATTCCTAATGCAGGACATAGTGCTCACTTGTCTAGTGTGAGATGGTAACCAACCCCCCCCCCCCGAGGAAAGATGAGCTGCCATGTATTAGTAAAAGGTATACAGTTGTACAGTGGCCATATACACTAGAAAGTGAATAAAATGCAAATGGACTCAAGTTCATAGTTGTACCCTCTTCATACATTACTCTTAAATCTATCACCATAATTTAATGTATTTTAGAATGTGTCTAAATGTGTCAGTAATCATATAAAATTAAAATAATATATGCTGTGTGTGTGTGTGTGTGTGTGTGTGTGTGTGTGTGTGTGTGTGTGTGTGTGTGTGTGTGTGTGTGTGTGTGTGTGTGTTCAGCTGTCCAGGTTTTTTCAGAATGTCCAGATTTCTGCCCCATATTCCTCCTGAGCTTTTCTCCCTGGGCCTCCACTGAAAAAGGAATTTTGCACAAATGGACTATCCCGGTTAACAAATGCCAAATAAATAGGATTGAAGTTGCTAAATAATAACAGACATTTGAGTTTTAGATGTCATATCCTTTAGAAAAATGCATACTAACACAAATCCTGTTATTCTACAATTATTACGTTCATGAGAGCAATATTTATAATCCGTCCCTATTTATTTTAGGCTTTGTCCAGATTTCTTGCACTAAGAGGTTGAGGTGTGCGTGTGTGAGAGTGAAATGCCCTATTTAGAGTTAGCAGGTGGAATTTATTTTCACATACATTTTCAAGAAATTGTGAGCTTCAAGGGAAGAGATGTTTACTGTTGTTCATGCTAAGTCTGCTTAAAATGTGCAACTGTTTTGTTTAGCAAATGGTATCACTGTTGTGGTGTAGAATTTCAAAATGGTCTTGGTAGCACAGCAGGTAGCCTACTTGCATCTTGATGTAGAGGGTTGCAGGTTCTACTCCTACCACATATAGATTTGTATTTTAAGGGGGTGGAGTGCTGCAGTCCTGAGTATGTCTTCCTTTGGATGAGATGCCTAGTAACTATGAATCTGTGTTTCCGCTTGCCACTTATTTCTATTGCAATATACAAGCTTAGCATTTTTTTTAAATGTAACATAGGCAATTTATTGTTTAAGGGCAGTAGGCACTGAATTTGTAGATGAAACACTGAAATATAAAGCTGTTTTCTAGCAACAACCTCTACATTAGTAATGTGAAATTATTCAGATGACTTTTACTTCTGCAGAGATTGTGCATATTGACTGATATTGGTAGATTGTAATGATAGACGTTTAAGTGGCCTTTTATGGTTGAAATGTTCTGAATTGGGCAATTTGTCATTATTGGTTCGTATGTTTTGTTTCATTGCTTAATGGAAAAAAATGTTTGTAACTATAAAACACACTCTAAGTGGTGCTGTATTAACAAGGGATATAATTCATTTATTATATATTATAATTAATACAATCAATAAGGTGAATCAAAGCAGTTATGCATGGTTCTGAAATGTGTGCAAGGGGCCTATGATTTGAAAACAGTCCAAATGTAAACTTAACCTGCCACTGGCCAGATGCATTTTCTTTGAATGTGGGTTTAAATGCTGTTTCAGTGCATGCGAGTTTCAAAGGTAGAGAAGTTTTAATGCTAAGTCTGTTTTCATTGTAAGAATATATCTTTATTTAAGTTTAGCAAATGTCTATCAGTGTTTGTGCTATAAAATAGGAGGTTACTAAGCTATTGGCCCTGAGGCCCTAAAATTTGAAATAAAAGTTGAACATTAAAACCAAGTATCTGTAGTCATTGTAGAAGTAATGCATAAAACAGTATGCACACAGAAAGTTTTGAACAGTGTTTATGGCAACTGGGGAGAAATAGCCAAGTAATGGGATACTGGAATGGCTGCGTGTGTGTGTGTGTTGGGGGGGGGTTGAAAGGGGTGGGGTTGGGGGTGGTGCTTCGAAGGGGGTGGGGTTGGGGGCGGTGCTCTGGGTTTGCACCCCCCTGCAAAAAATCCTGCGGGCTCCCTTGCCTACCATTAGGTAAGCATATGTTGCCAGTATTGTTAGTAGGGTTGCATAAGGTGGTGTATTCACATTTTGATTACATGTTATGGGCATCTTTGGTGGTTTTTATGTACATTGATGCATTTTGGGTGTTGTACGTTTGTGACAGCTGAAATGGAAAGAGCTAAAAATTACTTTGCTGTGGGTGTGTATTTGGTTAAGTTCTAAAACTGATTGAGAAGGAGGCAGCAGGTGGTTTTACCAAGGAAAGGGGTGCATCTGTTATGTCTGGTACTGTGGGCTACAGACTGGAGAGATGCATAAGATAAGCATCAGAATGGCTTAATTTTTAGGAATTCACAAGCAAAAAGGTTGGATGCTAGGAAATTTGTGCCTTGAGTACGGCTGGCATTCAGGGTGCAAGGGATAAAGATGGACAATTACACTACACAATCTTTTACATTAAGTAGGGCATCTGATATGGCTGAGGAAGGTAGGTCTGTGCAAGTTATTAAAAGAGCTGGGAAGTGACATTCTAGAGTATTTTTGACTTGCATTCATTAATATATATCTATATATATATATATATATATATATATATATATATATATATATATATATATATATAAAAAGGGAGAGGTAGTCTGGTTAATTGAGTTAGGTTGTTAATGCTGTGCACTTTTTTTGCAAGTAAAAAGCTGTTAGTTGTGCTGGGACATTTGATTATTTACTAGGCAACAAGAACAGCAGAAATTCATTCTGGTGGAGTGAATCTTGGCCTGGACCCAGTACAATGACAAGTTCAGAGGTGTGGTCATCAAGGCCTGCAGTGGTGTCAACTATTTTCATCACTGGAAGAGGTAAGGCAGCAATTTGGTTGCCCAGCTGGGATAATCATACTTTTGGGAGGTAACAAACTTGTTGGTATTCCTAAAAGGAGGCTGCTTGTTTGGGATTTGTCACTTGTTCGGTAGACATTTCCGGGGCTAAGGTGGTAGGGTTGTTCATAATTCCTTGGTTAGTTTGGAGAGGCACTGTCAAGTTAAACACAAAGGATGTGTCTAGGAAGTTTCGTAACTAAAGGGTGGCTACAGCAAGTAGTGCACTTGCCTTTCTTGTAATGGAGCACTAGATTTTGCAGATAGGGATCTGGCCTGGTTCTGTGGTGACAGAGTTCATCTTAGTGATACTGGGTTGAATATCTTTAATGTGCAAACATCTTTGTTCATGCAGAAATTGTTTGGAGTAAGGAGTTAAGTGTTCAAAGGGGGAGGTGGACAGGTTGTGAGCAGACTGGTGGGTGGAATGAGGGCCCTAGTAATTGTGCAAACGTGGTAGGCCCTTATTTTCTCCCACTTTACATTTGTAGTCAGTACTCTCATTGGTTTGGACACGTGATACTATTCTGCCCAGAGGAGTTAACACTGGTTAATAAGCTGTAGAACTCTGTTAATAGGTTTAGTGTGACTGGAATATCACCCTGCCAAAATTTAGTAAAGAGGTGTGTTGAATTTATCATGTGTTTAAAAAGGAGGTAAGTGGTCTAATATGCTGCCCATTTGCATCATGGTGTGATATGGATGCATTTACATAGTAATAAAGTTGGTATTTCTGTAATGTACATATATATATATATATATATATATATATATATATATATATATATATATATATGTGTGTGTGTGTATGTATGTATATTGTTATAAATGTTATAAAGCTGGTCATGAAGCCATAAGGGTTGTCAAGTTTGCCAATGAATGTGAGGGGATAGTTCAGCAACAAATGGAGTTTGCTTGGCAGACTAATTAATCACTGGACTGTGCCTTTAATTTGCAAGGAAGGAAAGGAAAGAAAAGGAGGAGAGAGCGCAGTGAGGTAGCACGGTATGCAGGGAATGGGAGGGGGATCTATAAGGTCAGAATTAAGTGGGATGAGTTCTCTTCAGGACTACAGGTGGTGTTGCCTGTCCATCCTCCCTTCTTTGCCTTTTGGGGTGTGAGGCAGAAGAAGGGCTTTAGTAGTTGTGCAAAAGGGGTAGGCCATTGTCCCTCACCTGCTTCATTTGTAGTTGGCACTCTCATTGGCTCAGGTAAGTGGTTCTGCACTACCTTGTGAAATTAAAATTGATTAATGAGCTGTGGGGTGCTGTTAATAGGTTTATGGTAAGTGGTATAATATGCTGCCAAAATATGGTAAAGTGATATGCTGAATTTATCAAGTGTTTAAAAAGGAGGTGAGTAGTCTAAGATGCTGCCCAGTTGCATCATGGTGTGAATGAAATGTGTTTACTTGTTGTTAATAAAGTTGGTATTTTTGTAATATATGTTGTAATAAAGGTGGTTATAGAGCCATGAGACCTGTCAAGTATGGCAGTGATGGTGAGTGGATAGTCCAGTGACCAATAAATAAATATATAGTGAGGCTTTTAATAAATCAGACTCAATCCACATTAAACATATGGTCACAAAGATCAACAAATGTATGGAAATTAAGATAAGGGGTATCAAAGAATAAAGAAAAAAACAGCACCCAGAGTTAAGGATAAGCACAAAGTCTTCCTTATCTGCATCATACAAGTAAGAAATATCAGTCATTTATTTTTGAGATAATGCATAATGATGTTGCCCACCTTGACCCCAAAGGTATTGCTAATGCACTCATAGATAAATCTAGTTAAAACTTCACCAGAAACAGTCATTGAGGTTCCACAAATTCTCAGAGTCCCTTCTTCCTCCCATCAAGATTATGTCCTACATTACTCTCTAAAGCTAAAATTACCAGTGATGTTGCCCCAGCAATGTACTTTGTTGCTTAATTATCAAGACCAAATTCAAGCCCTTCTAAAACCATTCAACTAATGTATTACCACAGGGTATGTTGCTCCTGAAGTGTTTGCCCTTCTATTAAGGGGGAGGGGACACATCAGATCTTCGGCACTAAGTATAGACACATTAGCCTAACAAGTCTAATTTCTAAAGCCATGGAATGTATTACATCTGATTTCACAAACTCTAGTTTTAAAAAACTTCTTAATATTTTACACTTGCAGCAGTATAGATTTTTTAAGGGAGATTAAGTCTATTTAGTTTTGTCAACATTTTGGAGACAGAATCTGAAGCTGTAGATAGCACTCATGCAGTTCATTCAGTGTACCTTGAACTTGTCAAGGCCTTTGCACCTTTCCCAATGCTAGAATTGCAAACAAGCCTAAAGGCTTAAATTCAGACCCTTATATTGTAAGAATTGCAATCGGGATGATAGGCAGAAGCCATGTAGTTAAGTAGTAGATGTAACCTCAGTAAAAGGTGATTAGTGTTACTCCTCAGGGCTTAGAACTGAGATCCTTCTGTTTATTATCTCCTTGTCAGATTTCCACAGCATTATACCAGCCATGTAGCTGACAACATTTGTCAATGACTATAAGCTAGGTGCTGCCATTTGTTCAGTATCCATTGTCCTGCATGACAAGGTTGATACTTCTTGATTTATGTTAAACACATCTTCCTCATTAATTGAATTTATAATTTGTTCTTCTTTTATTACACACTGTCTGCAGTTGTGGCTGTGAGTTATTCAGTTCTTTCCCATTACACACCAGCTGCAACGGTGTCAATAGGGCAAAATGTTTCCACACAGCGTTATGACCTAAACAACGTATGCTCATTTCTCTCAAACTCCCATTCTTAACTCCAAGTTACCATGTTTCCCTACTTCTTGTATATCTTGACTGCTGGATTCTACAAAAGGAAAGTTATGTATTTGCTTTCAGCAAACAACTACAGAAAGGCAAAACACCACTTTTATGCCTTGACTGTTTGTTAGGCAGTCTGTTATTAATTTCAGTTATTCATTCTGGTAAAAGATCATGCACTTTTTGCAATGGTTAAGTAGGCACACTGATAATAAAAGCAAGCTGTACCACTGGGTGCTATCTCTCATACTCTTTCAATATACAGTGGCACGCCTGCCCACCCTAGTGACTAAACATACTAATGGGTTGGTCAGGGCCTACAGCCCATTATTATGATTACAAATTCCCTGGTCTTGTGCTAGGAAGGGAATAGTTGTAACATGCTGGATATGGATAATGTACCACTGCCTTTAAATAATAGCAATTAGTCATATCTCAAGGCTTTAACTGTCAGTTGCTAGAGTATAAAAGAGAGTAGACTGGAAGCTAAACTCAGGAGGTAAGTTCATCACTAGAGGATCACCTGAAAACAAGAACCAGAAGCATGAGCTGATACTGAGTCCAGCTTGAATTTACCTACTGAGTGTATTCTATGGATTATGCCCTGATGAATTACATGTTCTAAAACTGAAATTAGGGCCTGGGGGAGGACTACAGCCTGGGATTTTTTTTTACCAGAATATACCCTGTACGGACAGTGTGGAGTGGACACTTACAAATGTACAGCTTGTACTATTTTGATACTGCAAAGGCAAGTCTGTTAATATTTTATTTTATTGAATTCAAATAGACCTGTGTTTTATGCATGTCCTGAATTCAGTGTCTTCTTGGACTTACAGTTTATATTGCAACACAACGTGGTGTTCCAGGTGTAAAATGCCAAATAGAAAGGAAAAACTGGCATAAGTAGATATATATCAAACAATCTCTAAGAACTGAGCATTTATTAGGGTGAAATACAACTTTGTGTATGGGAAAATGCTTTGGGCAAGGAAATAAATAATGGTCAATTTACAGTAAGATACCCGAAGCCTTAGTAATAGATGTCAGCTGAATATCTATGTCTTTTTAAGGGCAGGAAAACTGTGCTTGTGGAGAAGCAGTTAAATCAGGAGTCCAAGGTGTCTGGAATATTTTCTAAAAGGAGGAAAAGGCTGTGGCCAAATTAGCTGGCTTTCAGATTAGTACTGCCAGTGGAAGTCCAGCTAGCTGAGACCTAATATTGTCTTAACAGTGAGTTCTCTGTAAAATACTTTATTTACTGAAACTTTGGAGTACCAGTGGAAGTCCTGGTGAAAAGAGACATTGAGCTGCCTGTTGCATGCATTGCTGGCAAAGACTTCTTGAAAACTGTGTTTGTACCTTAATTAACTGCTGCCATCAAAATGATCAGTGAGCTAAACAATTTTAGTAAAAACTGAATTACTGAGTTACTTGTTTGACTTTATAGCTTTCACTGCATTTTGGCTCCTGTTTGTTTCAATGTCAGTCTACGCTTCAGTTCACCTCAATATAACCACCGTTTTTATAAAAAACTCAAGCATAGCTGCTACTTTGAAATTCCAAAAAGTATAAGAGGAATGAAGAATTCAAGAGCTTGAACTCCTGCAAATTTCTTTAGCTGAGTTTTTCATTGTGATCATGCAATGTTTTCTTCAACTTAGAAATATCAGCTAAATGTTATTTATTTAAAACTGATCTGAGTGAGCAAAGGAAAACTCTACATATATACATTGACACAAACACTGACACACACACACACACACACACACACACACACACACACACACACACACACACACACACACACACACACATGCACAGACACATGCACAGACACATGCGCACACACACACACACACACACGCACACACACACACGCACACATGCACAGACACATGCACACACACATACACACACACACACACACACACACACACACACACACACACACACACAGACACGCGTGTGCGTGCAGACACACCATTTTTCCTCCTCCACTCCTGAATTGTTTTATGATGACCTTAGCTGCCCTTTTTCTGTAATTCTCACTGCCCTTGTCTACATCTTTAATAGTGAAGTGAATAACCTTTCACCTAAAATGCCTGTGATAGATGAATTTTAACCACATTGACTAGATCACAGCTCAGCAATTCCTTCTTCACTTTATTCTTCTTATATTTCTCAACTGATTAATTTGCAGGTATTCATAAGGTTTAATGCATAAATGTCATGTAGGAAACTAGATGCATAAATGTCAGGTAGGAAACTAGATTTTATATCTGCGTACAAATCAGGATCCCTATGGAGTAGTATACCACTTTAGTATCAGTCTTGAATAACTAATTTCAATAATAATTTTCAGCAACAAACAAAATCTTATCTTGCATTTATATTACAGAGTAATATACAGAAGAAAGGGTTAAGAGAATGTCTGTGCTACTACAGAAAAATGGAGCACATCAATAAGTAATGATACCTATGCTTGTTTTTAAATTTTATTTCAAAAGCTTCTAGCCTGTGGCAGACATTTGTAAAGAAAATCACTTCTTGGGCAGCCGTAACCTTCATTTTGTTCCAGTCACAGCAGTTGTCCTAGTTAGGCCCCTCTAGGAGCCGTCACTTTCCTCTAAACTGAAGAACTGAAGACTTCTACAGTCACGAGAAACATAAAATGAAACAAATGTTAGTAGTGAATATCATGACATCTTCACATGGTTATGCCTCTCTATAATTAAACACATTTTGTATTGGACAATTTGTGCACCATATGAATCTGTTAATTGTATAGCTGGATTGTGAGGAGTAAACTGTTATGTAAATTTCATTGCTATGAAGTGCAATAGTTTCCTTTACTTAAAGAGACACAAGAAAGTATTTGTAAGGAAGAATTGCTGGGAAGAAAATATGAACAATAGTAAAATCCCAAATATCTGTTGAAATGTACACTTTGTGTGTGTGTGTGTGTGTGTGTGTGTGTGTGTGTGTGTGTGTGTGTGTGTGTGTGTGTGTGTGTGTGAGTGTGTGTGTGTGTGTGTGTGTATGCACGTGGATGAGGGTAGTTCTGCTCAGCGTTGGTGGTTTTTATTAGATTTACACTTACAGCGACTGGTATATATAGTTAATCAAATGACCATCTACCCGAATATCCAGAATATACTGTGCATGCTCTGGTGATTACCCTGGAATGGAGTAAACAAATTTGCAAGTGTTTTTTCAAGGGACAAGTCACCTGTATCTCCCATGTTGAGGGTGTGCCCGCAAAACCGCCTGTAATTATATATACTAGCTTTGAATCGCACAATCCCGGAGAAAGGGAATTTTCCCCTCCCCTAAGATTGTTGATCTTACAGACCTGTCAACCATCTGTTTGAGTTGACCAAACAGATGTCGACATATCTGGTCTTTTGACCAATGCCCTAAAAACCATGTATACATACATGCATGTGCATCTCTCTCTCTCTCTCTCTCTCTCTAGATATATATATATATATATATATATATATATATATATATATATATATATATATATATATATATATATACATATATATATATATATATATATATATATATATATATATATATATATATATATATATATATATATATATATATAGATATATATATATATATATATATATATATATATATATATATATATGTATGTATGTATATACACACACACACACACACACACACACACACACACACACACACATATATATATATATATATATATATATATATATATAGATGTATGTATATATATATATATATATATATATATATATATATGTGTGTGTGTACTGTCTTTGGTCTAAACTATGTTTCTTTGACATCACTTTTGTTTACACCACACTTGGTCTACTAAACAAGAAGATGACATGTGTGAGAATGTACAATTCTCAGGGATGGCGAATATGCATTTTCTCTAATATTGTGCGATCTCTGACTCAGTGTATATATAATTAGCAAGGATTTTGTGGGGCACAAATTTTCTTTGTTTTATTTTAAATGTTGCATATACTGAGGTTGTTTCTCAGCACATTAATAGTAGCATGTTGATGGTGGCATTGTTAACATTTTGCAGTCGACATATGGAAGGTTAACATTCTGGGTGAATTGATGAAAGTGAGTATACCGTATATATGTGTATATATATATATATATATATATATATATATATATAGGGTCTGTTAGGGTCTATATTACAATGTCGAACTTACAGGAGTCCGAACATTGTAATATCGAACCCATATGTTTGAAATATGACAATAGCAAAGCCACAGAACACCGATTTTTTTTTCCCTGGGAAAAAAAAATCGGTGGGTCGTTTTCGTGGCTTTGCTATTTCCTCCACTGTGGTGGGATCTCTGAGTTGGTGTATTTATGTAGGGGGTGTGTGGGGGGCACAGCACATTAGTTTAAGTTTAAAGTGTACATGTTTTTTTTTTTTTGTACCGGTACAGCGATTTGTTTTTCCCTGGGAAAAATCAATGTTCTGTGTTTTCGTACTTTCTGGGTTTCGAACTTAATGGTTTGATATTACATTGTTCGAACTCCTGTGAGTTTGACAATGTATTATAGACCCTATATATAAATATATATATATATATATATATATATATATATATATATATATATACATACATAGATATATATATAAAATACACGTATATATGTATATGTGTATCTATCTATCTATATATATATATATATATATATATATATATTTATATTTATATATATATATATATATATATATATATATATATATATATATATATATATATATATATATATATATTTATGATGTCTTTCAGGTGTTAGACACTGCCTCTGCAGGCAATATTGAGTAAACTATACCAAAGCTGACAATATTGAACAATGTTGAACACCTAAAAAAGCATAAAATACTGACTCTCAAAAGTCCCTAGTGCTCCAGGCAGGGAACAAGCACTAACATGGGTGCTATAGTGGGGCAGGTCCAGTAGTTCGGTATATCTGAGGTTCGACAGTCAGCTTTGGTGGTTAAATCAGTATATTGCCTGATTCAGTAGATGCAGTTTCAAACACCTGATAGTAAGCTTATATCTATCTATCTATCTATCTATCTATCTATCTATCTATCTATCTATCTATCTATCTACCTATCTATATATCTACATGGGTGTATTATAATTGACTGAATAACCTTAATATTGACAGCCTAAATACTTACAAAAAATATCTAATGTTAAAAATATAGACAGTTAAAACTATCTAAACGCAAAATATTGGCAAAATCTAACCATATTCCAAGCCAATAGTATTGCAGAATGGGCGACCTACCCTGGACCCCCTCATGTGATGGTTTGCACCCCTCCATACTCCCTGCTAATTTTATATATATATATATATATATATATATATATATATATATATATATATATATATATATATATATCTATGAAAACTCTGAGGTTGCATAACAGTGTAAAAAGGACATATAGCGTTCCCTGGTGTAACTTTAACTTTGTCAATATTTTGGCAATGTTAACTAAATTATACCAAAGCTAACAATGTTGAAAACCTGAAATAGCATGAGATACAAAACTTTGAAAATCTTTCCTTCTCTATACCCAGGAACAAGCACTAACATGTATTCCGAAGGGGGAATGGTCCAGTAGTTAGGTATATTGGGTGTTCAGCATTTCCTGATTCAGTAGAGGCAGTGACGAACACCTGATAGTAAGCATAGATAGATAGATAGATAGATAGATAGATATATATATATATATATATATATATATATATATATATATATATATATACATATATATACAGATATCTAGGTGACATCTGATTGAATCACCTAAATATTGACAGCCTAAATACTAACAACAGATATCCTGGTGAAAATAGACAAAATCTAACCACATCCCAAACCAATGGTTTTGCGGGGGTGGGGGGGGGGCGGTCAGGCCCCTGCTAATTTTATACGCCAGCTCTGAGGGCATATCCTTTCCCTGGTGTAACTTACATTTTTTCAATATTTGTATTTAAATATTTTTAACTGTTGATATTTTGAAAATTAGATATTTTGTCAGCATTTAGGCTGAAGATATTTAGTGCTTGGCAAAAGAGACTCAACTCTACTTTGGTCAAAATTATTATTAAGGTATAGAATTATTATTAAGGTATAGAATTAATGTTTTATCAGGATTATGCTGAGATTTATAGCTGTATAAGACTATAGGCATAACACATCTCCTTTTTTTCTTCAAATATGATTAAGATATAGTTATGAACAATGATTTTGTCTGTCCCAAAGCTAAGAACAAACTTAAAGCAGAACCTTACCTCTTGGCTGAAAAATCAGACCATTAAGGTTAGAGTTACACTTCTGTCTGGTCTTTTCTCTGACCATAACATAGTCATATATCTAGGATTTTTGATTAGAATTAGAATTATAGTAGTTTAACATTTTTGCCAAAATGAAGGCATAACACCACTTTAACCCTAAACTTATCATGCAGATGAAATAAGCTTTGGTAGATAAACAATTCTTGCCATGAGTCAGTGTCCTTGTCATGAGCACACAATTTGTGCTGTTACATTCTCTGAAATTAACCACATAAATACATATCAAATAAGTACATTTATTTGAAATAAAGCTATCCATGCTGAGAACACATAATAAAGGTTATGATCAAAAAACAGACCATAATTCTTTGTAGTGCCCACAGTTTTACATACTCCATGTATTACAAGTTACAGAAAAAAAATTGTGAAGTATTTTACTGCCATACAGAAAGGAACAGACTTATCAGTTTATTTTAAGAATGAGAGTGGATACAAAGGAAGAAAATCACAGACAGTTTTTAAGAATTGAAATAATTCTCTTAAGAAGTTAATAGAATAACATGTTTTGCATCAATATGCATTTTTTGAAGAAAGAATTTTCTAAGAGTGAAACAGTATTTCCTACATTTTTGACTGACAGGAGCAATATTACGCTTTTCCAGTATCTGTGTTTAGAATTTAAGTATCCACTTAGAATGGTGTTTAGATTTACATATTATGTCAGAGTAAATACAGGAAATTATTTTTTTGGCTGGCTAATGGAACCTATTTGGCAAGTTAATTACAGAAGAATTAGGAAGGGGATGCAATGAGCATTTTGAAATGAAGAAGTCTGCTAAATGTCAAGGGCAAAAAGTCATCTGCTTTTAAACACAGTATCAGTTAAAGAACCTCAATCAAGCTGAAATTATCTCCATCTTTAAAATCAGAGATTTTTTTACTGAATTTCTGAAATGTAGATGGAAAATAATTAATTTTAGTCATAGCTGTATTAAGATTGTTTAGGTCTTGGTGACAGCAGAGAAATCTTTTAAATATTGGAAGTCTCACATTAGTCTGTGGTGTCATCAATTAGATTAATTAAGGAGCAAGAAAGTCATCAAATTTGAAGTGCTATTTTTTATTTACATGAAGTAAACCCTTAAGATAAGTACTTTAATGGTACTTTCAAAGCTATTATCCTAAATTCACTATGCCAAGCTTCTGTATTTTCCACATAATAGCTATTAACATAGCTCAAAACTTACAATAGCTTGGTAAATCCACTAACTGCACTGAATGAGCTAAAATTAGGAAGGCTCAAACAACTTCTATCTTTAGGAAAGGCTACTTTATGTTGGCTTACCTTATAACACTTATTATTCTGAACAAAGCTGAAAGATAGTTTGTATGCTAGAATATGCAACCATGGAATTTTGTAAGAAGATTATAGATCAAAAAAAAAATTCTAGGGAGCAAAGTATCACCTAAAGAACAACAGTTGATTTTTTTTTTCAAATTTAACATGTGATTTGGAACAGCACTATACTAATTTATGATGTATAGTATCATAAAGGGGACATTAATGGGTTTCTAAATTATATATCAGAGAAGTAATTTTCATTTAAAACATTAAATTTAGTAAAATAGATATAGATATACACATAGATATATACATATATATAGATATAGATATGGATATATAGTTATAGATACAGATACAGATATAGATATGGAACATGGATATAAATACATATTTCTTGATGTTGTAGAAAGGAGGTTGCAGGTTAGACATAACAAGTATAGGTGACAGTACTGTCTAGTCACAGTTCTAAGGGAACAGGAGATGCCATTTAGAAACACAGGAAAAATAAAAAGTAGTCAAACAATCATGAACTTTGACTGCTTTTGTTCTTCAGTCAATGAATTTCATCAGAATAATTATAAACAGAGTTACCACCAGTAATATACTCTAAAGCATTATATCATCTGACAATATTTACTGGATTATAATTAAAAAATATCATAGCTAAAATATTTTTTAAGGAAACAGAATCATTAAGTCAAAATGGAAAGGTAGCTTTTAAATTCAGTTACAAAAATAATTGTTTAATACATCAGTTCTTGGTTTCTCATTAACAATGAGAAACTTCTTAAAATTATTACAAGTTAGGCTATGCTTAGCTGAAGTATTAGTTGAGTCTTTGACTCGAATAGCATCCATGTCTTCATAAATTCACTTAGCCAAGCTTTTGTCTTTTCCACATAATAGCAGAGACAAGATGTACAGTGAGCTTGATCAACTATTCCTTTTAAAGCACAAGTGCAATAGTAAGCTACTTAAAAAAATTTATTGTTGTTTTCTACTATAAAAATGACAACTTATCAGAGAATCTACACTGTAAACACCTGGCACAAGGATAAGTACCCTTAGGTCTCCCAGTACTGGAAGACCTATTAGCCTTCATCATACCTTCTAACAGATTTTTAATAGTAATCTCTTTCTGAAGCACTTTACTTTTTTTCTCTGCTCAAATTTAATCCTACTTTCTCTGATAACTTCTCAACTCTTACTACTATGTCTCTGAACTACTCTTTATTTTTTATCTTCACTAAATCATCTGTTTAAGGTAATGTAAGGTAATCCCCCCCCCCCAATTACTTAATTCCCATTTTGCTTCTTCCACCTCTCTCCAGCACATTTACATACATCATTTTCACAAATAAACATGAATATAAAGGATAGTGCTAATTTACACATCAACAGACCATCCATTCACCATGAGCAATATGCATGATTTTTCACCTTCAGATTTTTTCATTTTTCTTTCTACTCTAAACACTTTACATACCATCTATACCTGTAGAAACATACATTGTTCTATACTTTTTCTGCATCCCATGCAACTACCCTTCCTTTACCTTTTCCCTCACTATTACATTCTACTGCTTCTTACACTATAATTAGCATCTCATTAATCTTTCTTCAGAAAATGGGCTGAACCTAAATATGATATGTTATTGGTGAATATCAAAAAGGGTGTTAACATATGAGGAGAGCCCAGTAACAAGTCTGTGCTACTGTAAAGCATGGCTAGAAAAAAGAAACAGCTGCAGTCTTTGTTTGTGCTTGCTAAATGTAAATGTTTATCAAGTATCAGCTAAAGAAACAAATAAACAAGAAATAAATGAAAAAAAGGGAAAATAACAAAAGTAACTGTAGCCGCAGCAGTTACAAATGGAGCTGAGCACCTGTTTTACTTTCCCGTTGCTATGTTAAGCACTTAAAAAGCTACTTTTGGTGAGTGTTTGTAAACAAAACAGATAGTTACCTGCATTAGAAGGTTAAGTGTGTGAGAGAGAGAGAGAGTGTGTGTGTGTGTGTGTGTGTGTGTGTGTGTGTTTGTGTGTGTGTGTGTGTGTGTGTGTGTGTGTGTGTGTGTGTGTGTGTGTGTGTGTGTGTGCACCTCTGTGTGTGTGTGTGTGTGTGTGTGTGTGTGTGTGTGTGTGTGTGTGTGTGTGTGTGTGTGTGTGTGTGTGTGTGTGTGTGTGTGTGTGTGTGTGTGTAAAAAGAGAGAGAGACAAAAATATATCAATTTCTTTGCTCAAGAATTTTGGACAAAGCAAAAAAAAAAAATGGAACAACATATACCAAAATTCAGGGGCAATTTTAAATTATTGCCATATTCACTTAAAAAGTTAAATGAGCAAGAAATGTTGTATCAATATGCTTTTTCTGAAAAGTAAGATGTATGAAACTATAATAGCTTGGTTTACTGACTAATTGCAGTCCTCAGATATTTACTATAAAATCAAATATTTTTCAAGGGATATAGCAAAAAATGAGGTAAAACCAGAGACATTTCTACATTCATCTGATTACATTTGAGACATATGAGGTGCCGACAACCAAGAACATGACTGCAATTGCTGGGCACATACCTGCATATGTGTGTGTGTGTGTGTGTGTGTGTGTGTGTGTGTGTGTGTGTGTGTGTGTGTGTGTGTGTGTGTGTGTGCACGTGTGTGTGCATATGAGTTTCTTCATATGTGTGAGATACTCTCTGTCTACCTCTGCATCTGTCTGTGTGTGTATACATGAAATAGTGTGTGTCTAGTATGGTCATTTGTATGTGTATAGACTATGCATATCTATATTTCAGATGTAAAATGCACCATCCAACAGCAATTCTTTATCATATGTCAAGTATGAAATGTTATGTAGAGAAATTATTTTTCATCAAAAATTAAAATATATATATATATATTAATAAAATAAATAAAATCCGTTTTAACATATAGCCCATTACTAGAGCAAGTGCAGAAACATAGAGAACAGATGGCTGAAAAAATGGACTTACTTGTATCAGGTTTGAGATGACCAATTGCCAGAATATTCCCTTTTCTCCAAGGTATAGTAATCTTGGCGATAGTATATAGAAGGTCAGGGGTGTGGGGGGCTTGCCTCCCTGCAATACAGATGTTTAGAGGAAAAAAAACATGCTTGACATTCATTCTTCTCCTGCAGGTTTGGACTTTTTTTTTTTTTGGCTGGTTGGCACTCAATCATTTTGAGTGTTGAAATTTTAATAGGGAGGCATTTCTACCTTTCCTTCTCCTTTTTCAACTTCCAGCAATGAAAATCAATTTTCTGCCACAATTCCTACTCTTTCTTTCCTTTTCTCTACCTCACCTTCTCCTCTGCCATCACCTTTTTCAGTTTGCTTTCTTCTTTTTCTTGTTCCTGTATTTCATCTCTTTCTCCAACATGCCTAAGATTCCCTTAATTTCTGCTTACTTCAGTATTCCTTCCTTCTATATCATCTGTTTTACTGTCTATTGTTTTCTCCGTTAAAGCTGAACAATCAAACCACAAAAGGCCTTCACAGCCACAGTTTCCACACAGTAACTTATGATTCTTTGCAGATGTCCCCCTGTTGCCCACACCATGATTTTACAGTCTTGAATCAAATGTGAGCAGGCCCCAGAGAACAAAAAATACATTTTTGGTTGCCCCCCAATATCCCATACTCATTTTTTCCCATTAGCCATAACCACGTTTGAAATATGATGCAAATTATTTTCAACAAGCATAGCAATCCATTCTTCCCATGTACTAGTCCAAACATTTCTGTCTTCAATTGCACTTTTTATACCATGCATTTTTTTGGCATAAAATTTCAGGAAAAAAAAATAATTTATTTTCAGTAACATCTGTTGTTCTTAATTGTACTGCTACCTTCATTTTGAACTGCATATTTAGGTTATGAAATGTGTAATCACTCCAGGGACTAAAGAAATTGTTTTCACATTCATCAATGCATTTTTCCCTAATAAACATGATTCAAAAGTTACTTAACAAAAGCTTTCATTACTGTGCTAAGCATATTAACTCCAATGTCCCTGATATCTAAACCTAAAGGTAATATTGCATTATCCCGTGTTTCTTACCTGTTTAGAGCTTCTTCTTTGTTTACCTTCATTCTTAATGGCGTTCTCTTTTTATACCCCACTAATCCTGTTCACTTCATTGTGCCAGTGAATTTACATATTCTGCCTGTTCATCCACTGCACTGACATCACTACATAGGACCTTTGCATTTACCTTGCACCTGCCTGATGACCTCAAGTGTCGGTATTTGTCTCCCACTGGTCAATACTTCTTTTCACTTCAAAGCTTAGAGATTATACTCTTAGAACCACCTACTCCACTGGCTGAGTGGGCCTCTTCTTGCAAACCAGATGAACAGTAGTTGCTCTCCTGACCTCAACTTGTCTCACAGAATTTTTACATTCTGCTCTATCACGCAGTACTGATGACTTCTCTGTTTCACCTCGTTTGACAATCTTACTGCTCTGCACAGCTTCTGAGACTGTTGGTCATTCCTTACCAGTAATCTTATCAGTACATTGTCATCATATTTAAAAACTATGTAACTGCACTCTATCTTTTGCATGTATACACTGTGATACCGTGGAGTGAGAAATCCTGTCCTTCAATAGAATGATGCATAGGAGGAGCCAGAAATAGTTGAAAGGTCTGTATGGAATGAGATGGCCTGTATGTCAAGCCAAAGTATCCTTAACAAGAAGAAAAAAAAAGAGAGAGAGAATGAAAGCTGGAAATTCAGAAACATTTGCTTGTGTTTGTAGAGTGATCACAGAGCAGTGCAGGTGGAGGACTGGTCCACACAAGCTGCACAGGCTGGAGCCTAATATCAATCCAAGAAAGTTACATAGGTGAGAACCTGATACCAAGTCAAGGTCCTTATGTGCTTTATGAAAGTCAAAGATTTGTAATACATGTGCTATATGCAGAAAAATGAGAGTAATGAATATAGAAAATGTATGTAATTTGAGTGAAATTTCCTAATGTATAGTATGAGGTGTGTGTGTGTGTGTGTGTGTGTGTGTGTGTGTGTGTGTGTGTGTGTGTGTGTGTGTGTGTGTGTGTGTGTGTGTGTGTGTGTGTGTGTGCATATGTGTGTGTGTGTGCTTGCACTTGCGCGTGCACCACCATGTGTGTGAGTAAGCACCTCTGTATGTATGTGCATGTGCATGTGTGTTTGTGTGTGAGCATTAATGCAAATGAATCTATGTTCACCTGCATTAAATAAGTGGTATTTTCATCTGCTCCAGTGGTGTAGGAGGATAAATCCCTGACTTTGACCCAGGTGGCCAGGGTTCAAATAGTAGCTTGGTCAAATGACAGAAGCAGCATGGAGTGCTAGTAGCTACCATCCCAGGATGGATGGGTGTCCTATGGGCATCTACTGCATCAATCCTTAAAGAGGAAAACAGGGTGGAGACATGGCTGGGTTGTTGTGAAGGAGAAGTGATGCACCAGACATCTCCATTATATGGCAACCCCACCCCCCAGCAAACCAAACCATTTGGTCTGTATGGGAGGAGGACATAGGTAATAGGTAGGTTATAAGTAAACTCCCCTGGATGGATGCACAGATATGCATAGTTCCATGACTGGCCCTGGCAACAACACTAGATTAAATCCTGGAGTGACACTGGGACACTTGGTAGACCCAGTGGTACCAGTGTGCCAGGCAGTATCATGATGGAAAGAAGAGGGAAACTAAAATAATTTTTTTTTAAAAAAGTGACATTTTCACTGATATATCTTATGAGGAATAGTTAGCAGAATGAAAAGGCAGAATAGAGAATGTATCACAGTTCATTAGGTGGATGCCAAAGCCTTGCTGCTATACTTGTTTTAGTTTCCTGAAGATTGGATGTAGAGTGCAATGAATGTAAATATCTGTCTCTCACTGTTAAGTACATACAGATGTAATAATAAAGTAACTTAGTATGCAAACTTAAAATATATCTTGCAAGATTCCCGGGACCTAATCCATATAATACTGTCCTCCGAAAATACAAATCTAAATAACAAGGAACAAAGTAAGGAATTAGAACTACTATCTAACAAAGATGACAAAAGAATTCTATGTACAAAACTAGTATTCAAACCAAATATGTAGTAGACCTATTCCAGCAACAAGTACACAGTTACCTCAACCCACTCCAGCTTAAGTGTTATTGTATTTGGCAATATAGGAACAATTTAGAAGAAACAATGGCAGGATCTAAAAAAGTATACAAGTGCTACCTACGCACAAACATGAACAACACAGATGACCAAGGAATGATCTAAGCTTGAGAAGTAGCTGTTAGCAGTTTTAAGTTCTAAGACATGTACATGATATCAAAACTAAATGTTCAAACAGTGGCAACATCAAACAATGACGCTATATCTC
This sequence comes from Protopterus annectens, assembly GCF_019279795.1. NCBI lineage: Eukaryota > Metazoa > Chordata > Ceratodontiformes > Protopteridae > Protopterus > Protopterus annectens. Next base: position 557,488,357 of record NC_056737.1, on the reverse strand, counting down.
AGAGTTTTCCCTTTTCCTTCATATGGTGATCATGAAGTTACTATATATCTAAAAGTAGCAGGGATGGAAAGCATATAAAGGTGGATGCAGGGGGGCATCCCTTCTACAAAAATTAACTTTAAAGGAGAAAATTGTTTATTAACCTTCTCTGGTCCAATTTAATTTTGCTATTTTTTTTTTTTTTTTTTGTAATCCTGGACTTGCAATTATGGGACTTACGAGAGGAAACCTAAGAAATGCAATTCCATACTGGAGCATATACATTTAAATAGAGCTACAGTTAAATTAAGATCATGCTATACATTCCTGCAGAATAATAATTGCTATGGGAGAAATGAGGTTTGGGCACAAACCAGTATGTCATGGGATATCTTCGATGTTGCGGAGGGGTCAGCAAATGGGAGGTAGAGGGAGAGGTAGGTTTAGGCTGCAGGGGTAGGGCAAAGATTGTAAGTTAGTATGAAATGGGAGGGTAGATAAGGTTTGGATAAGGAAGAGTTAAATTATTGGAAGAGGTTTGAGGAAGTGCAATATGTGTAGGGCTTCGAGTAGTTTTATGTGTGGGTAGCTGGTTTTGGGTCACATTTTGGTATAATCTTGTTAGCATGAAAAAGAATATACAGGTTTTGCTGAATAATTTAGTTTGTTTTCATAATTTGGTTTATGGCAAATTAGTAGCAAGTCAGTTGAGACTGATGTTAGAAAATAATGACAGAGTTGAGTTGCAGACTTTATAACCTTTGTGCGGGGGGAGTACAGAAACTCATGCTGGTGCAAATCTGTTATTTTATCAGTTTTCTAGGTTCATAAGAGCAATATTTGAAAGTTGCCTCTGTTTTGAGACTTTGTCTCACTTTCATTGGTGGCATGTGTGACAAAGGAGGTACTGCCAGGACAGCTAGCAGGAATTGTAAATAATTATATGCCATTTGTGAATATTAACATGATTTATATAGAAGTGTAACAAATGGAGATACTGCCAGCACAGCTATCTGGAATTCTGTAAATAATGATATGTTATTTGTGAATATCAACATGATATATACAGGATGTTTGAGTTACAAATGTATTAAAACTGTATGTCATGTTTATATCAAACTGCTTGAAGGTATTTGCAAAGTGCTGCTTGAAATGTAACCACAGTGTACCCTACTGGAAAAGAACAGAAATCTACATGCGCTATTTAAATGTATACATTTTATCAGTGGAAACTGGAATACAGGAGGATAACTTGAGGAAAATAGCTGAAATTAAATTATTTTATGGCTATGCAATAAAATTTCAGTTTCCATGTAGCAAGGAGACAAAATGTTTAAAACTAGGGAGCTTTCTCTATTGTCTTGGAAGTGTTTTATCATTTTATGACTTCCACCATCTGCCAAAGATCTGAGGAAAAGCCCTTGTCTATGTATTTTTACAGATAGGTGCTAAATGCTACCAGCTGCCCTCAATGCTTTTTGGGTCCTTGGAACTAGGAGTCAGATGACAAGCAATGATGTCATTCTGCAAGTTATCCCAGCGGTAATATTTGAGATATTAAGTTGAGAGGTCTCTGAAAGAGACAGCATTCTGTGTTTGTCTTAGACCTGACAAGATCCATTCATCACATATCTGCCTTGCTCTGAGTAAGTTTCTAGGTTATATTAATTCTCCTAGATACAGTCAGGGATATAAAAAAGCTTAATTAAGATTTTTTTGTATTTATTTGAGACTGTCCTGCAATGTTGTTTTAAATATTTCTTGTGATTTTGAACTTTACTGTCACTGTAAATATATACGGAGTATTTTCTTGTTCTTTTAATGTTTATTATTAAATAAATTTAAACCATTCATTGTGACTGATCTATGCAGAGATGTTTAAGTTCGGAGATCACCTGCATATTCATTTGTTGACACCGTGGGCTACTCCTAATAGCTTTGCTCTTGGTCAAACTACCATTTGTATTGACAGTAACATTACACAGTAAGATTGAACACCATTTGTTAAGGGCCTTAAAGTAGCTGATAAGGAGTTCTGCTGGCAGTGATAACTACCTTATAATCTGGGCAGAATGGGGCATAGCTAGTAAACCTGTGCTAGCTTGTCCTAGGTGTGTGTGTGCATATAAAACAAATCTCCAAGAGAGTATGTGTGTCAGATACTTAGACAGGAACACAAAGCACTGGCTGGACAGAGAGAAAATGTTGGAGAACTTGGCTTAAAACCCTGGCTAAGGACTCAACTCTATAGCTGTGCCTGTGGGAAGTCTTACTGGGGATCTGGGAAAGAGGGAGAAACCAATCCCGGACTGACTGTGGTCTCTGTGTGCTCTTAAGAGAAATTGCACGTGATGCAGAGAGCTACTTTTGGAAATACTATATGTGTACTTATCCTCTTAGTGTATGTTCCCAACTGTTGCCAGTGGTGAGGATTAAGGCTCCTTGATTACTGGTCCAGTGGTGGGGGTGTCACATTTATTGGTTGGCAGTGGTGGGATATCCAGATATTGGGATTCAGCAATATGGATAGTGAACTCATGTAGCCTGTAAACAGTGGCCATTAAAGAAGGTGTTTGTACTTTCAATCAGCCACACAGTGAACATTCAGAGTTTCATATTACAATAGCTTTATTTATTTTTTGTTAACTTAGTTAGGGAGAGCAGGCAAGGATGTCAGCAGAGAAGTATGGCAAGCTAACAAGGATCCAATTGGCTGAGATGTGCCAAGACAAAGGACTGGTGCGTGCCAACCTGAGTAAATGAGAAATGATTACAGCCTTAACCACAGCTGCATCACAGACCAGCAACCAGGAGGACAATCAGACTGGCCTTGGGGATGTACAGTCTCAGAAAATGGACAGTTCAACCTTTCCACAGAGGACTTAAAAATCCATCTGGAGTTAAAGAGACTTGAACTGGAGGCCAAATGGTTGGAAATAGAATCAGCAGAGAAACTGCAGCATTTGGAGGCTGAAGAAAAAGAGCAACAGATGGCATTAGAATCAGCAGACGACTGAGACAAAATGAGAGGCAGAGGCAACAAGAAAAGCAGATGCTGACTCTTTGCCAGTGTCATGCAGGCAATGGGGAAAGGAATAAATGAACCCCAGAAGCACAAAGGTCAGTAACTTTCTTCCACAGTGTACAGAGGGTGATAATTTTGATAGTTTTATTCATACAGTGTGTTTGAAAGGGTATATAAAAAGTATAATGTTAACCAAGGGCTCTGGGTACAGTTTCTGACCTCCTTACACCAAGGTAAAACTGTAACTGCAATTTCTAAATTGTCTGATACTGATTGCTTAAAATACAATACTGTTAAAAATTGTTTATTAGAGTGTTTTAAGTTAACACCTGAAGCGTTTCATGAGCATAGATGCAAGGCAGATGAAAGTGTGTGTGAATATATTGCTGAGTTAAGCACTTATTTTCATAGGTGGGTGAGTAGATGTCAGGTCACCACTTTTGAAAGGCTGGCAGACCTTTTGGTGAGGGAAACAAGCCCTTAGCACTTTGCCTGAGGACATGAGAATCTGGTTAGCAGATAGGGAATGTAATATCACAGATGAGTTGGGGAAAAAAGGAGACATATATCTAGCAAGCAGGGCATCAGTGCAAAGGATGGAGATACCCACTGCTGCTCAGGGGTCTAAGGGAACCCATGGTGGGAAGCCTTAACCACCCCAACATAGTCCACCAGTAGCAGGGGAAGCAACTAGTTCAGCTACATAGCCAGGACCAGGGGTTAAATGTTTTAAATGCAACCTTTGGGTACATGTACCATGTAGATGTCCATTGAGGCAAAGCGAGGAACAAAAGGTGAGAGAGCCAGGAAGTGGGAATGACAGAATGCCAGTGGTAAGTTGTCTGGAGACAACAAGGGTACCAAACTACCACAAGAGGTTATATCCTATCTTAGTAGATGGAAAACAGGACACTACTAAGATATACATAGGCTCTGACCTAACCATTGTGAAGCCTGCAATGGTCAAAGAGGAGCACTACTTGCTTGGGCAGTCTACTCCAGTCAGAGCTTTAGGAGGGACCCCATTCCAAATACCTTTGGCTAGGGTTCACCTTGACTGGGAGGGTGGAAAAGGAAGCAAGCAAGTAGGTGTGTTTGAGTATAACCAAACAGATGTCCTGATAGGGAATGGTTTTGATAATGCAGTATCTTATGTGCATGCAGTTACATGCGGTCAGGCTTGTACAAAAGCATGTGGGTCTGGTACCTGGTGGGGATCCAGACAGACTGCACACTTGAAGCCAGGACTGGTGAAGTAGCTACTTCAGGAAGGGAGCTACCCTGTAGCAATGAGACTGAAGGTGAGCCACAGTAACTTGTGAGTACTGATGTTCCCTTGGACAGAGTAACTGCAAGCTCAGAGGTGAGTAGTAGTAGTACCCAAGCTCCCAAGCTGACAGTGAGGCACTGCTATCAGAGAATACCAGATTTCCTGTTGAATGGGAGCTGGGAAGAGTTATAAAGAGAGAGTTGAGACAGGCTCAACTCTAAGACCCTACATTACAAGGACTGAGGGAGCTTGCTATTGAGACACCTGTTTCTCAAGGATAGCAGGAATCTGTACACTGGGACAAAGGGTTACTGTACAGAGAGTGGACTCCTGAGGGAGGACTAGAAGTTTAAAGAATACAGCAGTTGGTCGTGGTCAGAACTTACCATCTGGCACTTCTAGGCGTAGCCCATGACATTTCCTTTGCAGGTCATATGGGCATAAAGCATACAAAGAGATGTATTATGCAGAACTTTTATTGGCCTGAAATTTCCAGAGATGTAACCAGGTAAAGCAGAACCTGTGAGCAGTGTCAACGGTAGGCAAGGCAGAAGACAAGGCAAAAGCTCCTTTGATGCCTTTGCCTGTGATTGAGGAGCCATTTCAGAGGGTAACTATGGATATTGTTGGCTCTCTGAGTACCCCAAGTTCTACAGGGAAAAAGTAAATCTTAGTGGTAGTAGATTATGCTACCAGATACCCTGAAGAGGTGGTGCTGTCCTCCACTGAGGCCAAAAAGGTGGCAAGTGTTTTGTTAGAGATTTTCAGCAGAGTAGGTTTCCCAAAAGAAATATTGACTGACAGAAGTGCCAGTTGCATGTCAGACCTGCTGGCTTGTCTGAGTGAGCACTTTAGGGAGAAGCACCTAAAGACAACCCCCTACCACCCCCAGACTAATGGTCTGGTGGAGAGGTTAAACTCTACACTAAAGACCACGCTATGGGAATTTGCAGACCAGCTTAAGAGGGAGTGGGACAAATATTTTCCCCATCTGTTGTTTGCTTACAGAAAGGTGAGCAGAGGAATCCACAGGTTTTTCACCCTTTGAGTTGCTGTATGGGTATAGGGTGAAGGAACCTCTAGATTTAATTTGTGATAAGTGGGAGGGTGAGTGGAAATCCCACAAGGAGTCTCTGGTGGCATAAGTCCTAAACCTCAGGAAAAGGCTCAGGGAACTCATGGACTTGGCTCAGGAGAACCTGGCAGAAACCTTATAGCAGAAAACAGCCTAGTATGGCAAGAATGCTCAAGCTAGAGAGTGCTGTGGGGCAGCAGGTTATGTTCTCATTCCTGTCAGACTCAACAAGCTGCAGGCAGCTTGGGAGGGACCCTTCAAAGTGGTAAGGAAGGTCAGTGCTTTTAACTACATAGTAACTGCTAGGCAGGAGGCAAGGATACAAACTGTACCATGTTAGCATGATGAAACCTTACCATGATAGTGAGGCCCTGGTGCTAAGTATTTGCAGTAGATGGCAGAAGGAGTCTGAGGGGGGATCTATGGCTACAGGGAGCCAGTCAGTAAAATGTGAAGTTAATTTGGTGGGGCCTAGGGTTGCAGGATTATGATATGACAGTGCAATACTGTAATGGGGTCAGCAATGCAAAGGCAGCTGGGATCTCAAGACAGGGAATGGGTAATGTATTCCCAGATAGGCTTGTCCATCTCAAGCAATGTTTCTCAAGGATCACTTGAAAAACTAGCTTGAGTCTTTGAGGGTAAAAGAAATGTGACAAAGGAGGTAATTCCAGCACAGATAGCAGGAATTTTGTAAATAATTATATGTCATTTGTGAATATTAACAGCATAAATGATGCTTGTGTTACAAATGTATTAGAACTGTATGCCATGTGTATATCAAACTGCTTGAATGTATTTGCAAAGTACTGTTTGAAATGTAACTCCAGTGTACCCTACTGGAAAAGAAGAGAAATCTACATGCACTATTTAAATGTATATATTTTAACAGTGAAAAGTGGAATACAGGAGGTTATCATCAGGAAAATAGCTGAAATTAAATTACTTTATGGCTACGCAATAAAAGATTATATCTTTCAGTTTCCATGCAGCAAGGAGACACAATCCCCGGGATTCATAAAGCTCGGTGCAAGGACGGTTTTAGCCTTGTGCCGAGCGTCCTCCTTACAGATGGTGCAGCAGCACCATATGAATATTTATGAGGGTGCGCTGCTGTGTCCTCAAAATGCACAGGAAACATGTGCGAGTGCAGGGGGGGGGTTTAAGTGCTCTACAGAGGCTTAAACATGCCTCCACAGTTGCACTACCTACAATGCTTACTATTAGAGCCCGCCTCTAATAATAAGCAATTAATTTAGTGTCCGTGGATACTGAAATGTATGCTAAGCATACAAGAGTGCCCACGAACACTGAAATAAAATCAAAGTAGTAAACACGCAAGCACATAGTGTAATGTTGAGCCCCGTCCCTAGAACTATCACAATTTGACTCCCCATGTCCCTATTTTACATTTGTATTGCTTCATTATTGAAAGTGTAAGTGAAGCGCGACATGTTTGCGTGTCGCTGCCCTCTGCTTAGCGTAGCTTACACATCAAAATTATCCAAATAGAAAAAAACATGCGGAATCAACATTAATGTCAATAGTGTAGTGGTTATAGCATTTGCCTAATGAACAAGCATTCACAGTTCGAGTCTCACTATAGCATATATCATTTCCATGTGGAATGTGAATATGAACATATTTGTACATCTTTTTGCTGTATAACTAACATAATAACATAACATAACAATATGCACACAAGTACACCTCTTTAAGCAGTGCCAACCTGAAGTAAGCAGGTGTGCCCATAGCTTAGCCTTTTTGAAACCGGCCAATTATGGAAAAGTGTGGGAATCTGGCCCTACTTAAACCAAAGAGGTGGGAATATGGCTCATAACTGGTTGCAGCGTCCCCCTGCAGGCAGAATGGCTGGAGTGGAAGAAGGCACTCTCTATAGAGTGCAGCGCTGGGGCATCCAGGAGTCCAAATTCATGGTATGGCTCCTGGTAAAGCACCATGACAGGAGACTACTGCAGGGCCAGTACCTGGGCTCGCAGTACAAAATGGAGGCCTGGGACAGTCTTGCCCGTGACCTCACTAATGCCATAAGTATCCCTCAGACTTGTGAACAGGTCAGGCACAACCATGCAGATCTGAAGCAGTGGAGGGGGGATGTCCTAGAACAGTGGATCCAGGAAGCAAGGCAGATGCAGAATATTCTAGAGCTGAGTAAGCACTCCTTCCACTATGTAGTTAGTATTTGCCTTGTGTATACTATAGATAGGTATGGCTAAATATCACTGTACTTCTCTGACAGCTGCAGATAAGCCTACTGCAAACCAGCAAGCCTATGATGCTAGGCTGCAAAGGATGCGTTGCAAGGCAGATTAGTAAATAGCCTGCATGTACTGTCATAACAAATAAATTTAAGAGCCTCAGAAAGTGTTGAACCAGTATAGATAATTGTGTAATATGCTAAAAATAAAGGTGTAACCCCTGCATTGCTTCAGTTTACTCTGCAGTCATATGTTTTTGTACTGCTGCAGTTATTAAATAGTACTATTGTAGTAAGCAGTGTTACCCACACTGTGGTATACAGAAAAAATGTGTATGAAGTGCTGTATAACAATGTTGGAAGTGCATAAAGGTCAGTCATATTAGACAAAATCCATTGCAAAGTCTCACAACAATTGTCTGATAGCATAGTGTAGAGTGATCTTAACTGTAATGCTTTTGTCACACACATCAGGGCTTTGGATCCCAGGAGCGCTAGTAAGTTGTATGCATAATCATTCCACACAACTGCTCATAGTTTGTTAGAATGTTCAGAGAGAAAGCTGTATGCATATATACACTTAACAACTGTACAGATTTTGCTAGAATGCTCAAATAGAAAGTAGTATGCATATGCATACCTGTCAACTGTTCCAATCTGCCCAGTATGTCCTAATAAATGTCCCACATCACCTGTCTTTTGCCCTGTTCCCCTGACAAATTAGTGTGATGATCCAAGAAATGTAGGCAGCTGTTAATGACATATAACTGATAGACTTGTACATAGTTAGAGAATGTACATGCAAACATACCTGTCATCCCAGCATCTCACCCAAAGTGTATGACAGCAGTCTCAAAACATGTTGCATTAACACCTGCATCTTGTCAAGCCTGTACGTAAGACATAGGTCCCGTACATACTACTCTACAAACATACCATTGTACAATATAACACCATTGCGTAGTGTAATAATACATGTAAGGGACAGACCACTGCAGTGACTATAAATGTTGTGAAAACTACAAGGATTTATTAGTTGTTAATTGAACTCTCTCTCTCTCACCCCTACCATATGTGCAAAAATAAACGATTTACACAACTCATTTGGTATGTCTACACTCCTAACCTTTGTTGGGACATATGTCCTATTGGTTTATAAATATTCACATCTGTTTCTATGCATGTGCCATATTAAAATACTCCCATTTTGGTGGTCTGTTGCCATCAGTGAAACCTGCATGTTGTTGTAATGGCCTCTGTTTACCTATATATGCAAGTGCTGTGCCTGCTCTGCAACTATTTTATATCTGGTGCCCTGGGTAATGGGAATACCTATGCATGCTGTTATAACTAATCATGAATTCTGTTGACTATTACTAACCCATATCTGCCTTAAACATGCTACAACATAGCTCGTATGGGAAGGCCAGTCCCAGAGGACTCACCTGTCCAGTCTCAGCTGGCCATGGCACTGGGCACCAGCACATCTGGTGCCCAGCCTGGAACCTCCTCGTCCATTGGCCCTGCACCACCTTCTGGTGGAACCACTGGAGTGGGTGGGGCTTGGCCCCCACGGGAGCAGACAGGAACCTGTCACCCATGGTACGGTCTGGGCCGTGGCCATAGGGAGATCGACAGGGAGATTCGAGACTACCTATGCCAGCTTGAAGGCCGAGTGGCGTAACTAGAGGGTGAGCCTGCCCCTCCTACACAGCCCCCAGCACAGCCACCTTCTGGGCTGTGAAGGTGCAGTGGTGACTGCCCATGGGTGGGGACCTCAGTCCCACTGTATCCATTTGTGGGCTCATGGGCTTGCAACTTTCAAACACCCCTCCCCGTCCAAGGTGTTTCCCCTTAACATGTGTCATATACCACCCCTGTATACGTCTTGTTTGTCTTGTCTGTCATCCTACCCAACCTATCATCCCTGATCATACCTACTTTCCTTCCCCAACATCCCACTCTCACCTAAACATCAAAGAAAAGAAGGGCAATCTGTTCCTGCAAAAAAATCACGCCGCATACATAGCTGCCCATTTCGCAAATGTGTCCACTGGACACATGTAAACATTTCTAATTGACATCACAACAGACTATTGTTGTCCTCACCCCTCTCTCAGGGTTGTGAGTGTCTAAATGTACTGTCAAATTTATTGCATATGCACAGCCGTTGCTGTAGAAGAAATGGACAACTGTGGACCTTCCCTACACCCTTCCTGCACATCCCTAGCTACCTTGCCTACTGTCTTTCCATCTTTGTGCCCCTTTTTCATCACTTTCCTATCACCCCTTTTTTCTTTTCTTTTAAAGAAATTAGTGTGGGGGTAAGTGGGAGTAAGCACTTTTAAGCAGCAGTGAGCATGTTTCAGCCTGTCTGCGTGGGGGTAAGCACTGCCTACACAGGTTAAGCAATCAAGAAGGTGATTGAGTGTAAGTAACTGTAACCAAAAGTAACCACTGCTTACCATCACGCAAACCTGCACACACCCGCTCACAACTGCTTAAAAGTGCTTTAATCACTCCGTATCTAACAGCCCTTGTTCTGCCCAGCAACAAAATAAATGGCCTCTGCAAGGCTCAAAATTAGGAACCTGTACACCACAGCCAATTTGATTTACCACTAAGCCATGGCAGATATACAAACATCAGATGTTATCACAAACATATCATCCAGCACAGTCAATCAACAGTATAGGAAATGTATTTCATTATGTAGATATATGTGTGTTTTTTATGTCCAGATATATATACATACATATATATAGATATATATAAATATATCAAGAACATACCATGTGACAACAAAGCATTAAAAAAGAATGAAAAGGAAAACACCAGCAACTCCTGCATTATGTAGTGGTGTTTTCCTATGTAATATCAAGACTCCCTCAGACAGACATGTGTCATTAATACACACAAACATTTGTGCATTGCCCAAATACATTAATTTGAGCATTTTATTTACATTAACAAAACAATTCCTGTCCAGTCACTATGTGAGAACAGTACTCTTGCACGATGCTGTGTGCAACATCATCATCATTAAAAAGTTAAATGGGGTAACCATAGAGGGACTGGTAGTGTCGTGTGTACACTGGGGTCATCTGCATCACTTGTACCTGGAACCTTTAGGAGTTATGTGCATACCTGGATTGTGTGCCTGAGAGAGGGTTGAGGACAACAGTAGTATGTTGTGATGCAAACTAAAATGTTTACATGCGTCCAGTGGACACGTGTGTGAACTGGACAGCTATGTATGGGGCAAAGGGTGCTCTGGGAACAGACTGGCCTTTTGCTTCTGTTTTTGTAAGGTGAGAGTGGGATATTGGGGAAGGAGAGTAGGTATGCTCATGGAGGATAGGTTGGGTAGGATGACAGACAAGACAGACAAGACAGCATACAGGGGTGGTATATGACACATGGGGGGATACCTTAAATGGGGAGGGGTGTTTGGCAGTCACAAGCCCATGAGCCCCCAAATGGAAACAGTGGGATGGAGGTCCCCACCCATGGGCAGCCACCACTGCACCTTCACAGCCCCAAAAGTGATTGTGCTTGGGGGCTGTCTAGGAGGGGCATGCTCACCCTCTTAATGTGCCACCCCTTATTGAGCTCCCTATGCACCACGGCCTGGACTGTACGTTGGCTGACAAGTTCCTGTCTGGACCTGCTCCCAGGGGGGCAAACCCCATCCTCAGTGGTGGTTCCACCCGAAGGTGGTGCAGAGCCAACAGAGGTGGAGGTCCAAGGCCAGGCCCCAGACATGCTGGTGCCTGGTGCCATGGCCAGCTGAAGTGGGACAGGTGGTTTCGCTGGGACCTCCAATCCCATACAGCCTATGGTGTTGCAGTTTTTACACAGATAAGGCTTAGTAATAGTCACCAGCATTCAGGATTACTTATAACAGCATGCATATATATTACCATCAACCCAAGACAACAGATGTCATACATTTGCAGAGGGAGCACAACACATGCATATATACAGCATGACATCTGTCCAAAGCGTAGATGACTTGTGACTGCAGCTATGAACAGTGACCCATTATTGGCATGTCACTGTGATAACCTCAGACAGTGACTGTCATACCACTGTTTCATGTGACGTATGTCCAATCAGGGATGCAATGGCAGTAACTCTCATCACTGTCACTGTGTACTGACTGCAGTCCTCACACTATGCTTTTACAGTTCACAGATGTGTGTTCTGTGAGTAATACAAGAAACAAATGGTTCCACACACTGGCCAGTCCACAGATGACCCTACAGATGGGGGTTTCCTCACAGACAGAGCACTGTCTTGTCAGTTATTAAAATATGCATACTAGCCATTATCACACACAACCTGTTAAATCCGTGACAGTAGTCTGAATGAAGCATAGCAACACTTACATGCTGTAGTCATGTCTGGCACATCACCCTCCAGTCTTTAGGCTATTTTCCACTGTGTAGGTTGTTTGAGAAATATTCAGATTTCATCTGTGATGCTGTTTACCAAACACCAGATCCAGGTTCCACTCACAGCGACTGTCATGGGCAAATACCAACATGATGTTCCTAGATATTGTACTGTGTTTCCATGCAATTGGCTATGGGAATGTCACCGCAGCTGTTCCATGTGCAATAAGCTAGTGGAAGACTGCAATAGGTGCAGAGACCATCACCTGATCATGACCGTCACTTACAAAACACAAGCTGCTGCTGAGCAGGTGTACATCTCCAGATCCACCAGAGAGTGTGTGGGAGGGACAGACAGAGGCAAACTACATCAGAGAAGGGCTGGGAGACAAAAACCTAAGCATCTTCTGTCACACACCTACCAGTATAGGAGTTCAAACCCCTGATTGACTAGCCATTACTATTACAAGTGCATGCAGTTACTCCATGTGCCACATAGCTGACATGTTGGTGTGCTGTAAGAACATATATGTGTGCTGGTGAGCGACATCTACAACAGAGATATAGTAGACATACATTAGGTGTAGCACACATGGCTGTCCACATGAACAGATGTCATTATCAACATAGCCACACTCTCTAAGGCACTCAGACACATTGGCACACTTTGGCAGGCTCACAAATACACTTCCTAAATACTTAGTTTGCCACACTACAGTAATGCACAGGTATTACATGCACCACAGGGGTTATCCTGAGGTTCTATGGGCTAGGGCATGTGAATGTGTCTGACATCAGTCAGTATGCCAATGGGAGTTATACTGGGTGTGACTTTGGTTGGGAACATCATACCCCACACGCAGACACAAGGTGCCAGTACTGACATGCATGTGTGCATTGCTTCATGGGTGTGTAGTGGTTGGCTGTGCAAGATGGCTGTACAAGGCTGGGTGAGGAGTAATCCTTGGCATCAAGCCACCTGACATTGGTCTGCAGTATGGTTCAGGGGTGTAGTGTCTGCAATGTCCCACATAGATGGGTAATGTATTAACCATCCTGTCATCCTGGTTACTATTGTGTGTGACCATTGATTTACAATGCATGCCATGTCTGTGTTTGATAGTCTTTGACATGAACATAGCCTGGGATGTGCACGTCCCACATTAATGTACAGTAACATGATTAGGTATGCCTGGTTTGCCTGGCACATGTTATTTACACAGACTGTTGTTATCAGATGTACCAATCCTAGCCTGGTGTGGCAGGACCTGCTAACAGACAGCAGGTTGACCCTGCATCTGCATTGATAGCATGATATTGGTATTCCTGGATGTCAGTGGCATCTGTCCATACAGGGCATGTGTATAAGGCATTGTGTGTCCTTTGTGGATCACATTTGATGCCACCACATATGTTGCAGGCGTCCAGTGGGGAACATAGTGAAGGCGCATTGTCTGCAATTATGTGCCTATTGTACTGGTGGACAGGGTGCCATGCCCTCTGCAGCTGACTGCAATCACAGCATGTCTATTATCTGTCATCAATGTGCAGGGTACTAGCAACAAATCAGGATTTGTCTAAGCAAGTGTTTTTGTGTATGACACATGGGTTCAGACCGTATTCTGGTTAACAGTAGGGTTGCTTACTTTGTTCACTAGGCCTTTTGCCAGATGTAGGGGTATGGCTTGCCAACCCAGCCTCTTGGCTGATTGAAATCTGTAACCGCATGAGGTGGACATTGTGACATATAATATGGCCACCATATAGGAAAACTACAAGACCTGCTCCTCAACATGTCGAATGGATAGATACTCACAACCACCTCCACACAGGATATGACTGACAAACACACACACACACACACACACACACACACACACACACACACACACACACACACACACACACACACACACACACACCTGCCATGTTGCCATGTCTTGGAATAGAACTCCTACCTTACTAGTTTATCACACTACAGCATTACACAGTTATAGCACATGCTAAGGAGATTATTGGGTTACCCCATCCCCAAAGGTGTATTTCACAAGGAATGACATCAGCAGGTTTACCAACATAGGGCATTTCAAATTTCCTGCAAGTGAGTAGCCCAAAATGCATTGCTCACAAAACAGTGAGACACACACAAAACATCCACAACTCACATGTGTAGGTATAGCACCCATGACCAAGATCTATATCACACTACTGCATGGAGATGTTATAGGACGCACCACAAGGATTACTAGGGAACTTGATCCCCAGAGGTGTGTTTGACAAGGAATGACATCAGCAGGAGTACCAAAGTAGGGCATTGTAAATGTCCTGTGAGTGAGTAGGCTATAATGCATTGCTCCCTACACAGACATTGAAACACACACAAAGCATACATAACTGCCATGGTTGTGGAGGGAACCCTACCACAGTTCTAAATCACACTCCAGCAGTACGTAGTTACCCGACAAGCTACAGAAATTACTGGGTTACAGCATTCCCAGAGGTGTATTTCTAGGTGGGTGACATCAGCAGCCTTGCCAATGTTGAGTATATGAATTGTAAGGAGTGTGAGTACTCTAAAAACATTGCTCTCTTCTCAGGCAGGCAGACACACACAGTTGGCAAGCCTGGGATTAGAACACCTACCAAGCTAGGTTATCACACTACAGCATCATGCAGTTACAGGACACACCACAGAGATTACGGGATTACAGCACTCCTAGAGGTGTATTTCTAGGTGGGTGACATCAGCAGGATTGCCAAAGTAGGGCCAATGAATTGTAGTGAGTTTGACTAGCCAAACATGCAACACTCTCTACACAGGCATAGGAACAGACACCAAAGAATCCATAACTCCCATGTGTGAGACTAGAACCCATACAAGAGTTCTATTTCACACTATAGCATTACACTGTTATAGCATGCACCACAATGACTGCTGGACTACTCTCTTCCCCACCGTGTACTCCCAGTGATTGACATCAGCAGGCTTGCCAATGTAGGGCATTTGAATTGTATTTAGTGCGACCAACCTAATTTCTACAATTAGTCTGTATGCATACATCACTGTCCTGGCCGGACAACAATACCCCACCTTTGCAGGTCATGAACCCAGGACACTGTACATTATAGTCACAGTAACTAACCACTAAGTCATCACAACAGTACATGAGACTGAGGTTTCACCACATTATTCCCAGTATAGGCTAATCAAAGTGAACATGTGAAAGGAATGTATATACAGTTGTCCATAAAAGACCTCCCCAAAGCTAGCTTCATGCTACACAAGGCAGATGTGACAATGTTTGTAACACCCATGGAGACAGGAGCTGACAGTTCTACAGATGAATCCTGTACTAAGGTACTGTATGAGCACATCCACTTGTGCAATGTTCCTGATATCCCACATGGAACCACAATGCTCACCTCCCAAATAAGCAAGCCACTCTGGTGGTCTCCTGTCATTAACAGAGTATACAACAGAAGATAAACACTGTTGAAGCAAAAAGGATACTCCAGGGATGCAAACAACTCCCTTACCAGCCTCAGTAAGATGTTGAGATCCCTCATGGAATCCTCCAAAGCTGGTTATGTAACTAAACTCAGCACAAATTCCACAGACAACCACACACCATTCTATAGTTATGTCCTGACAGGCAATGTTGAGATGTGCTCTGAGCTACGACAGTATGGCATTATATAGATTGCTCCTACAGACTGTGCCAATATCCTGGCAGATTGGTTTAGTGCCACAGTCATCCCCTCTCACCCCAAAAGGGCCAATGGCAATATGAATAGAGTTCCATTGTCCAGTAATCATGGTGATACAGACAGAAAATGCACTACCCACAGCTAAGAATACATCATCCATGGGACCAGACTGTCATGTGTAATCATAACCTCGCATCAGGCCTGGTGTCCAGTGAGTGGTGCACAGCTGCAGTTATCCCACTCCACAAGGGGAGATCCACCTTGCACCCCTGGAATTACTGTCAAATTGGTGTGATGAGCCTGACCATGGAATGCATTATCAGTGAAGTTTAGAACACAGATATTGGCAATCCTCAAACACTGGACCTCACACAGATTGGGCTCATGGAGGGCCTGTCATGCCTCATGAAATGGATTGTCTGCTTTGACTCAGTCTGCATAGCTGTTGAACAGGGTAAGGCAGTCCACAATGCCTATGTGGACCTTGCCAAGCCCTTCAATACCATACACTAGTCTGGAAACATAGATTAACACACTAATCCGGCCATACATCCCTATGCCACTTGATGGTTTGCCACATGGCTTACTGACAAAATCCAAACTGTAGGTGTAACTGTCTCCAAACCCATCCCCAGACAAGTGACAGGTGGGGTACCTCAGGGTTCAGTCCTGGGACCACTGTTGTTTGAATTCTACATCTCTGTAGTACAGGCCAACAGTACAGGACTCTGGCTAACAAAGGTAACAGATAACTGCAAAATGGGAGTCATTATGAGCCTGACTGTACTGCATGATATGTTATTGATACCAACCTGACATCATACAGGTGGGATGGTGTACTGTTAATATTTTGTGGCCTTGTTGTGTAAGGTCCTGGTTATGGGATCTGCAACAGTTGGTAGTGTATTGCAGGTCAGACATGTTTTGCTGTGGGGGGAATACCTATCATTGCATGACATATGTTGGTTGTGCCTGTCAACCCCATTCATGGTATGTGCGGACATGTATGTTTCTGCTATGTTCCCACATTATCTACAGATATATGTCCATATATACCTATATAGATATAAATATCTGCTTACGCATATGTGGATATATATATATATATATATATATATATATATATATATATATATATATATATATGTGTGTATATATATATATATATATATATATATATATGTGTGTGTGTGTATGTATATATATATATATATATATATATATATATATATATATATTTATATATATATGTCTATATCTATCTATATATCTCTCCCCTACATTTGTATCTCTGTAGACATTAATATATTTTCACACACACATACATCTGCATGTTAGAATACATACTCTGTACTGTTGAATGACTGAGCCGGATATGTTTGTGAATACAGCAGGGTTATGCATATCAGAGGTGTCTTAGAGATAAAGCACTTTGGCTATGGTGTGCATGGCCCTGGGTTCAAGCCTAGCAGATGTTGTTTATTTTGTTGCTAGGCAGAACAAGGGCCGATGGATACAGAGTGATTAAGGCACTGTAAAGCAGTTGTAAGCATGTTGTCAGGCATGTTATGTCCATTGTGAGTCACATGTGAAGGCACCATAGGTAGTGCACGTGTCCATTGGGGAACACTGTGTGCATGTACGTGCATATTGGACAGATGGCCAGGGTGACATGCCCTCTTTAGCCCACTGCTATCACTGCATAGTTACTATCAGTGGCCAATATGCAGTGTTCTACCCACATATTGGCTGTTGCCTAGGTATGTGTGTGTGTATGACACATGGGTGATTGTGTGCTCTGGGTAATAGTGGGGTTGCTAACTGTGATTGGCTGGCCTTGATGTCACATGTAAGGATATGACTTTGCACCCCAGCCTCACAGCTAATGTACATTTGTTATCCCTGTATAGTCAACATTGTGATATAGACTACGGCCAACATAAAATATATGCAAAACATCCTCTACATTGCCCACAGGTGTCACACACTTACAACTACCACTACAGAGGATACAAGTCACACACAGTTGTCATATCTGGTATTTGAACCCCAACCTAACTAGTTTCGTACATTACAGCAGTACACAGTTATAGTATGCACCACAGACATTACTGAAGTACTTCTTCCCCAAAGGTATGTCACAATGAATGACATCAGCAGGATTACCAAAGAAGGGTATTTCAAGTGTACTGCAAGTTGTACATGTCTTTTAACTGTGTGTACCCGCTGCTTACTGTCATGAAAACACATTTACACCCACCTTATTCCGTCCTAAATGACATTATCAACAACCCTTGCAGGTCTTGAATCCTGGGCCATGCACACCGTGGTCACTGGACTTACCACTAAGCCATCTGAGTTGTATACATGTTTTGTGGTTTTTATAATACACATTTTACTACAGGTATTCCACAGTATTGAAAACAAACAGGACAGTCACTTTGTGTACATATGTACAGTACCTTTGAAAGTACTGTACTCTGTGAAACAACATAGACAAGTCTACATATGTACAACTGTTATAAATAAATACTAAATTCATATATGCACTTATGGGATCTGTATATACACACACACACACACACACACACACACACACACACACACACACACACACACATATATATATATATATATATATATATATATATATATATATGCATATACACAGACACAGCTATAGCCATATATATATATATATATATATATATATATATATATATATATATATATATATATATATATATATAAAAACATGTCTGCACACCCTTTGTGACACAGAAGGGTCCCAAAGGAATTGACGTGTACACAAAACAGAGGCAACTCTTGTATTATAACATTTAAATCTTAATCAGTTCACCAGAGAAGGGATGGTTGTTGTGTATGTGGAGTTTGGAGTAGGGAATGATGGCTAAGTGGCTAAGGAAGTATACCCCGAGGATTGTGGAGTTTGGGTGGGGGAGTGATGGATATGGAAATACACCCCGGGGACCAGTTCTGTGTCACTGCTCGACAGTGGCATAGGAAAATAACATACCCAACAGTAGTCATTCCTGACTGTCTATTCTTTTCTATTCCTAACTATGTAATAATTCGTAGACTCCACTCACCACAGATAACTACCATGGTGTGCAGCATGTTAAAAGACATAACACATGTGTATGCCTGGCTACAGGGTAGTCACACACACACAAACACACACACACTTGCCAGTATTGTGTTTACAAGTCTTGCCTATGTAAAGCTAACTAGTAGAGTGGTATGCAGTTGGGGTATGTGCCAGAGAACCCATACAATTACACTTAATCTGATTCTGCTTCTGAGCTGGGTGACATCACAGGACTGATTACTTGCAGTGGGGAGGGGGAAAAGGGTGGTTTAGCAGATGACAAAGATAATGGCCAGTGCAAAAGGTGGTTTCTCTTTGGAAAGCAGTAAAACCCACTATCATGACAGGATGCAGACACAAATACACACACACACTCAGGCATTTGCTGACACACACTTGCCAGTGGTGGGATTAGAACTCCTGCCTATCTATAGATCACTATTACAGTACTACGCAGTTACGAGATGCACCACAGAGATTACACATTCCAAGGCAATCAGAATGCCATTTTAAGATTGAGGACATCAACAGGGATACTGACAGTTAAGATGTACATAGCTGTAAGACTGTGTGTTTAAAGTAGGAGTCCATTAGAACCTGTATGCACAAACAAGACCCGTCATCTGCAGGTAAGATATAGGTAGGCCTGAGAGGTATAGTTGTAGCACAACAAGCCCTGAGCTGGAGTATGCCCATCTGTGGAATGGACAACTACTATCAATATACATGGTTACAGTGGTCATGCTCATACACATAGAATCACAGGACTTGTTTGGATGCATTGACTCCAATTACACAAGGTAGTGAGTATGCTCATACACTTAGTAGCACAGGGCCATTTGGGATGCATGCTGATTCTAACCACAGAAGGCCACAGTGTGCATGATCATACACTTAGATGTACAGAACATGTTGTAATGGACTCCTATTGTAAACACACAGGTTTACAGCTATGTACATCTTAACTGTCAGTATATATGCACATCATACAGGTTTACTACCATATACCTGTATGTGGCCCGTAAATGATATATCTGCATCTGTGCTGTGTGATACACATGCATACATGTACATGGAGTACTGCCAGACATATGTGAAGTATACACAATCATGCATGTGTGGAAGTGACAGACAATTGGTTAACTGGGACACACAGGTGGATGCAAAGTACAGCATGTATTACACACATTGCTGCCCTGAAAGGCATACATTGATATCAGGTTGTGGACAGTGGCATTATACTTGGAACAGTGGCATGTGCAAGCATATTATGTGAGCCCGATTATCTAATGGTACTGAGGTGCAGTTGTCAAGATGACCTCTGCCGGCTGTGTTAGTAGTTGTCATTATTAGCAGGACCACTCCACTAAGTATATCTGACATTGGTCATCTACACAATGTCTGCTGCTGTCCGTCACCTTAGATGTAGCATTTGATACCAAGCACAATACTGCCACTCACAGTGATGTCATGGTACGAGTGGCAACTGCTTGACCAAAACAATGAGCCAATGTCCTGCTGTAATTATGAGGTTGTCCAGTATCTGTCATTCCGGGATGACATGACTGAAAGAAGACAAGCCTTTGTCACAGATCACATGCATCCATGATTCAAGGGAGTGTGGATAATACCTAGGTTGCATTTACCCATATAGTGCCATTCCAAGACAAATGTCCTAAACACAGAAGCAACACCCTGACACCTACAAGACAATTGCACTGGACGCTTATGCTAACCAGTGCTAGATGTGTGGCTTTCGTAATCCATTTGCTCAATGTAGACCTACAATGGGGAATACTGACATCTGTGCAGTGATAAACTACTGGCTGAAGACTCTGTAGTGCACAATAGCACTACCACCATATAACTCAGATCCAGACATGTGGGCCATAACACTGGTATGGACCACTCCAGGTGATGGTGTCCACATATTCATAAAGGCTACTCACAAGTAAAGACCACTACTCCAACATAATTCATCACAGATGATTCAGGTACAGGTGACAGTGGCAGAAGCTGCATTCTAGATTGTATCCTCTTATACACCCACCAGCATATCCTCAGACTACCAGCACACATCCATAAATGTGGTATGAAATATCATGGTACGACACCAAATAACCTTCAACTGGTGGACTATACCTAGCCCTACATCAACTGTGCAAAATACCCATGTACTGACACAGTTGCATAATGTGTTATGCAATGCAATAATACCACTGTTTGTAACCAGGTCAGTTGTGCACATACCAGGGTCCCTCGGATGTTGTCAGCATTAACACAGTTGACTGTTGTTGTACACCAGTAAACAACACCCTCATGGTTGGATATGACCTAGATGTACCTGCCCTGGATATGTACATCCCACACTCATACAACATAAATGAAAATATCATATCTGTTGTTGTCCATTGTACATACAGGTGGCTACATTCATTACACACATGCACATGGAAGATAGGTCTATGGCTGCTGAATGCTAACAGTACATAAGGTTTGATATCTATGTTGACAGAGGTAATATTCCCTCTCTACTGGTCACCCATTACACCTATCATATCATGCAACAATCCATGTGACATGCATGTCATTAGACATGTCCACCAAATACAATGCCTACAAACATACACAAATAACAGGATCGTAGGACCTACACACATGGCCTGTATTGACAGACTCAGGGAAATACAGCTATGCTCTGTATGTTCCTAATTAGTTACAGGTGATATATCCATGACATGTACATCCATGTGTGCCCCACAGCTCCTACATATACCCTATGTAAACAATTGCATGCCATGCATGCTGTGTGCTGTCTGGACATTAACCTTATTACCACAATAGCTAGAACATGCTGGGGTAAGATGTTTATAAGCCACAGACCTTGCACATGCTTGAATAAGTGTAATGCCTAGCTCAAACAGAGCACATTGCTGGCACTCTTCCAGTAATCATGAGGTGTGTGTGGCAAATATGATGTGCTTACTGTTGACCATTACAGTGCCCTAGCTTCACAGGGGAACTGTCAATTAACAGTTTGTGGGATCATGACATGGAATATTGCTGTGTGTGTGTCTTGCTGATATGTGCTGTTGGCATAAATGTACACTTAGCTACTCAGTGAAGGTGGTTGTGTGTCCTACCAGTACATGAATACAACATCCATTATGGTGTAATGCTCAGCTAGGTTTCACACATGGTGTGGGGAAGGTGTGGAATGTATCCTCTTGACCTGCTATTCCACTTACTGATGGAGACTGCATATGTGTACAAGTATTGATGTGTGTTTAGATTCCATGCGTGTGCAGTGTCTGATGTTTGAAGTGACTGTTGTCTTAGTACATCATGCAGTTGCAATGCAGCCTCAACATTGCCAACTGTATATGGCGATATGCTCAAAGTACAGTAAGTTGTACTTTAGGTATGGACAGATGTTTGGACATAACTACTAAGTGGTGGGGCTACTTTGCAGATGAATGATTACTGAGGACAGCTCACAGGTGTGCCACAACCATTCCTACAATAACCTGTGTAACTGCTAAGCTATGGTTTTGTTAATTGAAGGGGAAAACACACAACATAGAATGCAGTAAGGGTGACACTGAAGGAAAACCTCTTGACACCTGTAACAGTAACACCTCCCCTGTGCATATATTGTGCATATATCAGCACAGTTGGCAAAGGAAAGAGTCAGTATGCTTTGTAGCATGTGCAATAGTGCTGTAACTCTGTAATACCTATCATGAGATAGGCAGGTGTTTGATTCACAGTACTGGCACGTGTGGTTGCGTGTGTGTCCATATATGCCATGTATGGTGGAGAATACATCCCAGATGTTTTTCACTCTCCTGTACACTGTTGTAGACATCTATACAGATTGAAGTGTAGAAAGCAAGACATAGGCAGGGGTTTGAATCTCACACATGTCAAGTGTATGTGTGTGACATAGGTGTACGTCTTTGTGAATGCTACAGTGTGTGTGTGTGTGTGTGTGTGTGTGTGTGTGTGTGTGTGTGTGTGTGTGTGTGTGTGTGTATGTGTGTGTATGGCTGTCTGGTCCCTGGATTGAGGCTGTATTTTACCATAGTGAAATGATAAGACCCCCTCCCCCATCCACTCAATGCAAGCTAGTATCCCTGCTGATGTCATCAATCTTAGAAGGGCATTCTAACCGCCTGTAGACATGAACGCCTTGGGGGGAGGCTTGTTGTTCCATAGCCTACTGATGAACCCCCCTCCCCACATACATTCATCGCAATCTAGTATCCCTATTAATGTCCTCGATCTTAGGCCATTCTGACTACCTGTACATGTATGATCTCTGTGGCACATCTTGTAATTGCGTAGTACTATAATGATGATTTGTACATAGGCAGGGATTCTTATCCCAACACTGGCAACTGTGTGTGTCAGAGTGTGTGTTACTGTGTCTGTGAATCCCAGCATGTGTGGGTGTGTTACTGTGTCTGTGAATCCCTGAGTGTATGTGCATTTGCATCCTGTCATGAGAGTGGGTATTACTGCTTCCCAATGAGAAACCACTTTTTCCACTGGCCTTTACCCTTGTCATCTGCTAAACCACTCTTTTACCTCCTCCCCACTCCAGGTAACTATACCTGTGATGTCACCCAGTATGGATGTGACGGCTCTAGCCACAGTAGCTTACTGCACAACTATCATGCTCTTGGATTATTCGATTAGTAAACATGTTATAACTGTGATGAGGAAGCTACAAAGTGCATGCAGGTATTGTCATTCAGACCTGTGAGTAGTCTACATTTACATATGGGACACTAACTGCAAACACTTACATCCGCCGGCACATGCAATTACACCTGAAAGTGGAAGGCAGAACATCAAGATCAACATGCAGTTACTGTTGTTACACATGATACATACTGTCAAAAGTACAAAATGCATTTGAAAACTGTAGTACATGGTATGTCTGCTGCCTGTCAACACTACTCAACAATGGTAATCTACAATTGTCTTTCTAGTATGTTCACCCTGTGCATCAGACCATATGAGCATGTCCCTGCACCAATGGTGTGGATGACAGGGATGCAGCACAGGCATTATCATATGCACAGAGTGATAATGTTTGCCACAGGCCTAGACTGCACCATTGGCTGTAATCATGTGTGTGGGTTAGGGTCTTTTATCTCATTAGGTGTGTGTGGATGTTATTCGTGTGTGTGTTGAGGTGCCCTACATTTGTTTCTGGTGTGTGTGTGTATGTATGCACAGTGGTCTGGCATGTGGCTGGCCTACACAGGGGTATTATTGACATCTGCAGACAGTACAGGGTAGGTTTTACAGTTCACAGTGTCCGGCCACGGCCACGTGACCTGCTTCTGCTAGGGGTTGCACGGCCACTACCAGGCAGATGTCCAGATTGGGTACTGTCTGATGACACATCTCCACTGGAACTGTGTCTCTGTTGGGACCGTCCAAGACCAGGTGCATGTGGCCTGCTGTGTCCTGGTGTGGACAGCACAGCACCAGCTGCACTGCTGCTGCTACCGCCACTATGGGAGCAGGCATGTGAAGTAGCATGTTCATGTAGACCTTCAACAGGCGATGTAGCTGGCCTACGTCCATGTGCCCAATGCCTCACTCCCACCAGATATTTCAGCACAGACATTCCACGCTCAAGGATTGACATACCATGGTCAAGGACTCCCATCATGTCACCCAATTGTCTATCCAAAACATCTGCAAGATGATGGTGAGCATTTGCAATTGCCTGGATGTTGTCAGTTAAAGAACGGATAGCAACCCTCTGAAGCCTCAGACCTTCTCTGTTGTGCTGTTCAGCGCATGCCTGTGACTCCATTACAGCCTGAAACATGCGTCTGGTGACACCAGCTGATGTGCTATGTCTTGCAGAGGCATGTTGGCCAGAAGTCCTTCTACGAGCAGCCCTGGGCACATGCCTGTGTGGGACATCACCAGTCTGTTGGCTGGGATCATGGTGTGCAGGCACACCTTCCATAGTCTCCACACATTCCTGTTCCATGCTACCATCCACCAACTGTCCTTC
Source organism: Protopterus annectens (assembly GCF_019279795.1). Taxonomy (NCBI): domain Eukaryota; kingdom Metazoa; phylum Chordata; order Ceratodontiformes; family Protopteridae; genus Protopterus; species Protopterus annectens. The sequence continues at coordinate 557,463,533 of NC_056737.1, read as the reverse complement.
CACTATGGCCACTGGAGATGGGGTATGTGTAGGCATGAGAACTGTGTGCGGGGATGAGGGGGATACAAGTGGAATGGCAACCAATGGCACAGATCCTGCCCTTGACAACCCTGCCTGTGCCTCAATCATACTTTCATCATCACTGCTAGAGTCTATGAGGACACTAACATCAGGTGGACCACAGGAAGGCAATGCACCTACATCAACACCTGTGAGGGGCAGACAACAACTGTACATTACAAATTATACAGCACAGTACAGACACACAGACACACAGACACAGACAGACACAGACAGACACAGAGACACATGATATGGCTCCCAACAGCATGCAACATGCATGTGACATGGCTGAAGGCATTCTTCTTAGACAATTATAGTGGTAGTTATCATACATCCCTGAGTTGCACACAACAGCATGCATGTGTTATAGCAGAAGGCATGCACCTTACACAATTATAGTAGTAGTTAGCATACATCTCTGTGTTGCACCATTTGTGTTAGTAGGTTATGCCCCAAACCTGCAACACAATGCATGCACTATGCACCATTGCACCGCACTGCCACATTTTGTGCAACATACCCCACATTTTAACAGACCATCGCTGACCTATGTACATCTGCCACTGATGCTTTGTGTTTGCCACTGCCCCTATGTGTGAGGAGGACATGAGCAGAAGGGTATGTTGAGTGAATACTATGTTTGCCTGAGCCCTAGCTTGCATATCTCCCCAAAAGCAGTGCATGTCTGTTCAACATTATTCTGCTTAACACTCAGCTGAGTCTACAGACAATGTGCATGTGGCTGTACACGCATGTTTGACATGGCTGTCCCTACTTTGCAATGGTGCCACAGACCAGCACAGGTTAACAGTACACCAGCCTGATGTGTGGTACATGACCTTGCCAATCACATGTAGTATGACATGTCATCTGCTGACGTGTTGAATGACATGCATACATGTTTAACACAATGATGTCCTTTCAAATATACAGTGAGGTAATGGTGTCCCAATGCAAGGATGTGTTATACTAACATGGACCTTCAGCTGATGCAATGTTGTCAGTCTGCCCTACAGATATACAGTGGCATACTGCACAATGAGCTGATGCACATAGCCATTGCAGGGCATCATGTGGCTTCACTATTGCTATACAGTTTGAGTTACAGACACAGTTCATAGCCATGACTGTGTTCAGATACAATACATATCTAATGTGGAATGTGACCCATGTCACTGAGGTGTATACACACTAAACCCTAATGTGAAATGTGTGACACAGGTCACCGAAGGGTATACAGATGACACCCCTGCACATCTGCAACCATATTGCTGATGCCTAGCAACTATGCCCAGACATGGCTAACTTAGCAGTACTCCATGTCCCACATGCCATCTGTATACCTCATACACATGAGGAGCAAGCATGACAGTGATGTCTGACAACAGCAAGGTGAATGCACTGTATCTGTGGCCTGATGTGGTTGTATGTGTATGTTGTGCAACACATGTATGTACTGGATACTGTATAGGTGAAAGCTTTCATGTTGTGACACACTCAAGATGTTCAGGACATGTTATGTGGTGGTTTGATGTCATGCCTTTGCAAGCTGTGCACAGGCCTGTAGGATGTTTAGTGTGTCACATCTGCAATATCACCATTACACAAAGGCCATAGTTGTATTGTGTCGAGCCAATGTACAACAGGGTGTACACACATGTACATCCCTTCTACTGTGTGTGTTGCTTAGTGTCTCTGGCCATCCTCCATGGCCATGTGTAAACATGTTTTGTCCAGTGGTTGTGATGGGCATCTATTTCACATGTCAGTGTTGTCCCATATGACATACACCCATAGATGTCATATGCTCCACTGAGGACAGGGTTATGCAGACAAAGGGTGGTATGTTTGAGATGTGAGATATCATGTTTTGCAGGATAGTTAACCAGTGTTGCAGTCAGCCCACAAAATGTCATGGACATGTCAGATAGCACATGACATTGTCAGACATTTATAGCAAGGGTATAATCCACAAGGGTGAATCCTGTGGGCTGGTCATACTCCAGCTCCAAAACATTTAGAGTGTGTGCACACATATGCTCTCTGTATACTACTGTTTGTATTCCCCACATGTGTAATGCTGATCTGTAGTACATGTCCTTACAGTGAACCACACCTCCACCATTGTATTTACAGCTGATCACACATATCTGGCAATGACAGTTTGTAAGGTATAGTGTAGGTGTTTCATATATTCTGCAATTATTCCACATGGGTAACCACTGTGCTGCATTGCAGGTCTGACCTGTATATATTAACATGACCACCATACATTATGTGTACGTGTGTTAAATGGCCACATGGCAGACAGCATGCAATTAATATGATCTGTGCATTTTCTAGCCTGATAAATAATAACAATCTCACCTGCAACAGGCTGGTGTCACTGTGAAATGCCAGAGGTACCTAAATAGGAGTGTCATAGCAATAAGATCATTATCCACACTTGTGTGATAGCTACAGGGTGCAATATGCATGTTAGCACATAAGCCAGTACAATAGACTATACTATGGAGTATGCACATCTGTGCATACATAGAGTAGCAAACTATAGTATGTGGCATGTGTGCATACATGCCTTGCATATGATGTTACATTAAATATTGCACAGTAAAGTAACACATGTAACTATATGAAATATAGCTGTGTTATATGTGCAGTAGTGACTTACCAGGCAACTCCTGGCTCAGTGGTTGTGAGACACCCACCTCCACAATACCAGCTAAAGCTTGTGGATGGAGTTCTGCAGATGTCCCCAGGTTGGCCAGTAGCTCCTCTGTACGTGTGAGTGGGGACTGGGTGAGTGGCCCCCCACCTGTTGCAGCTTGTTCCCTGGTGATTGCATTGGCATGCTGTTTCGCCCATCTAATGTGGTTGGTGCAGTGTCAGAGCACCTGCTGATAGGTGTGATTATGGCCGCCAACATCATTTACCCTCCTGCAAAGGTCCTCCCACTGGGCATCCCTCTGCTGTACATCCTGTGGCACATAGCTGAAGAGTGTTTCATGGTTGTCAAGGAGGTATGGAATGAGGACCTCATCCTCCAAGTGGGTATATAGTGGCAGCCTGGCACATGGCATACCTGGAAGACATAATGATGGCGACAGGTCACAGTAACTCACAGAAAAGTACAGAAGTACAGCTGCACATACATGTGTATCACATTTATCATGATTACAAATATGATTTTGCAAATCTGCATGACACTAACACCAATGACATGCTTAACACACACACATTTGATACTTACTGGTGATTTGATGTTATCACCATATATGTGTGTGTCAAGTGATGATATTGCTCATACTCCATGTGGATGTTGTCCTGATGTGGGCATGTCTGTTTACCTGTACTGGTGTCTTTACCTATCAGCACATGCCTGGATATGTTCACATTAATGGAAGAGACCTTAATGCTGTGTATATGTCACATATATAGTTATACACAGCCTTAAGGGACATGACCTGTAACCCTGCAGATTTGCTCACGGAAAGTTTTACATGTATGTGTTTTGCCATCTACATCTACATTGCACTGTACAGCAGTATAGCATCCTGCCATGTATTACCTGTGTTGCACATGTGAAACACATGGCACAATGGCTAGCTTGATGGTGTTTGCAGGGTTGGAAATCAACTATAGCATGTATGGTCATAGTGAACTAGTAGGCTATATGCCCTGGGCCATTTATGAGCCTAGGCTGAAAGGTTACCTAGCTGTAGCCAACAGACAGGTAACTTTCAGTGGTCAGTTCAAGCAGCACCACAGAACTGATCCACAAGGTTACTGATATATTTGCCATGCAGTCATCACACCATCTCTCAAAGAAGGGCAATGTGCAGCTTTTCTGGACAAGGATGCATAGTATGGCAGGAGTATGTAAAGTGTATGGGACAGGGATCTGTCAGACATGTTATGATTCTTGTACTAGAAAGGTGGATGTCCATGAAGTATGTGTTTATTTGAAATCAGGATGTGTAAGTGTAGCACGTCCAACATCTCTGGGTTGGACATGGCTTTATTCAGGGTAGTCATCATGCTACATAGTGGAGCTAGGGTTTGGGAAGGCCGGTGTAGGCCATCTGAACATGGCCAATAACCCTTAAAGGAAATATGTGTGCTATTATGGGTCACTTGAGTGTTGAGTATGGCTGAACAATGATCTCTATATTCATAGATGGCACTCTGTCATGATTAGAGGTGCCACTCACAACTACCTGACTGGTGTGGTGAAGTGACTATCAAAGGAAGGACTACTGTCCAGCTACATCCCATACACACACAGTTTCCATTATGTTGACCGCTGCTTAGGTGGTAATTCATGGGTACTGAGTTTTTAACATAGGATATGACAATGCAATACTTAGCTGTGAGATTGTGGCTATACATCACACACCACACATCTGACCCACTAAGGCCCTTCTGTATGTTGCCCGCAGCACTAGTTGAGTCAACTATTGCTCCTAGTTCATAATTATTTGCAAACTTCAATAGGCAGATGCCTTCTGTGTTCGTCTATGTGGTATAGATAACAAAGCAGGAGAGTACCAGGAATGAACCCTGTATTGCTGTAGTTGGCACTGGTTTGATGTGCGTGTATTAGTCAAACACCTTCTGTAGTGTTGGTTCTGCCAGCAGTCCAGTTGCCAACCAATCCTGTGACATATGAATATACACCTAGTTTACTGAGTGTAGGTGGAACACAGTATGGGTGATGGTGTCCCTAAGACCTGGCAAGGTCATGATATGCTGTGTGAATCAACCTTACTGTCATCTACATCTGTACTGACTACATCAAATAAGTTGATCAAGGTTCATGGCCTTACAGACCAGACTCAGCAGGGTAGTAGTGCACTATTTCCCCTTATCATTGGTGTCCCCCCCTTTGTGGGGTGTGATAACTGTTGCTGTGCACCATTCAGTGTGTACACAGGCTGACATGAAGCTATTATTGAACATGATGTGTATGTGGAGAGCAAATTGTTCTGACATTTGTGTGAAATACACCCTGGGATGTTGACAGGTCCCATGCAAGCTGTATGTATGGCTTTAGAGAGCACAGCTTGTACCTGCATAGTTGTTATTACAGGGGCACTGTAGGTACATGGATATATAAATATGTGTGCCTGTTGGGGGGGAGCTGAGAGTGGGTTTAGGTTATCCAAGACCCTATCTAGATGAACAAGTGCTATTTCTGTAGGTGCAGTACTTTTCATGCCATAGTGCTGTGAAGCACAGCAGGTCTTGTTTTTGCCATTACAATTCATGACACAGCTATAGAATGCTCTGTGGTTGGTCTTATAATATGTGGCTGATTAGTTTCACAGTAGCTTTGTGTGGTTTTATAGGGTGTATCTGCATCTTAATGAGGCTGACCAGGGATCACCTCCACTCATGTGTGTTCACTCTTGCAACAGTTACTACCTTCTATCGTACAGTTTAAGGCAGGGTACCACCAGTTTGCCTTCCTGTTTGTGTTTGGTTGAATCTTGGTTCTGTTTCAATGGTACAATCATTGCACTTATGTGAGTGCTTAACGTGCATCAGTGTAGGATTCAGCATTTACACATGCATTATCCATCTGCATGGCTGCCATGACACTCACCACTTTGCTCTTAAGAAGCATAACATTGGCTTTGGAGACTATGCGTAGCATACTGTTAGCCCTGTTTGTGTGACTATGGTGATCCAGGTCATTGGGATTGATGAAATTCAACATGCATTGAGCACAGGTGTTGGTACATGAGGAGTCTTCCCAGTTCATAATGGGATAGTTGAGAGTAGCCATTATTATGGTTTTATGTCTCAAACCTAATATTCCCCATTACAGCACAATATGACAGTTGGGAATTCTGAGGCATGGTGGGTGATCTGTCTCAAGGTGCAATTTGGATTCTACTTTGGCACAAAGGTAGTTGCTCGGCATAATGCCTTTGAAGTTATGCAAGTGCAACTAGCGTGGGGGTGTACATATCCTTCAGGAATATGGACACGCTTGTGGCCTGTGTGTTCCAATAAAGGATAATGGCAAAGAGGTGAGGTATGTGTTATAACATGGTCATGCAGGGGTGCTCTTCAGAACGTTGAACCATATCTCAGTCACTGCACAGATATGTTCTCCATGTTAAGGATTGACGTAAGTGAGTCATATTGAGTTTCTGAAAGTTATCATTGAGTAGCGAAACCCACAGTTTATTGCTTGGCTGTCCCTGTTACAGCAGTGGACTTTCAACTGAACTTTGCATGATGAAGGCACTATAGGGAAAGCATGCGACCTAGCCAGTATCCAGATTCCCAGGGGGTGACAGGTACAGGCCCTGTCTGGCAAAGCATCATGGTCTGTCAACCATGTTATCCCAGGCAGAGAGATACTGGATACCCTTTGAATTACACCAGTATTTTAGACAATTGTGGAATACAATCTTGTCCCTGTACTGCAGTATCATTCTGGCCAATGGCAGAATGCTACCCAGGCCTTGGGACATACATGCATGGGCTACAAGACCTGACAGTTCCTACATGTGTGTTTCCATGCAGTCCAGGCTACTGCATTACAGGTCCTGCACAACAACATGGAATATGCCAGAGCCATGTGTATAGTTCAAAAGGTGGTCTGAGTGTATGGGTATGTGGCTAATCAAGGCAGACAGGCAACTGACAGTATGTTTGCCCTCGTATAGCTTGGTGTATAAGATAGTGTTAGAGTTTGCATTCACAAATGAGTACTGTTGGGCATGTTTCTGGCCACGTGTTCTGAGGTGTGACACAATTTGGCAAACTATGTCATACAGTTTGTGTATTTTGTTGTCGGTCTATTCCAGCTTGGGAGGTCTCTTGCTTGGCCAGATACTTAGAAGCCTCTGTGAATGTGTGTGTGATTTCTCTGGTATGTGTGGGTGTCCTTACTGTGTTCTGGTAAGGGTATGTGTTGGTTGTGGTGATGAGATGCATGCGTTAACCTACACCTCATGACTGTCCAGTCTAATCATGACTGTAGACTGGACTGCCTTCCAGCTTAACTCTGTAGCTGCATCCCAGACAATGTGTGGGGTGTGGTGTTAGGTGGGTTTGGCAGTGTACATGGCATAGAGATTACATTCCCCCAGGATGGCCACATACACAAAGCTGACATTAGTAAACACCAGTAGCTGACTGGTGGACATGCCTGTATGAACATTCTGCACTACAAGTACCAAGTACTGTATTTAGTTTATGTATTGCTTATGAAGATGTTTTAGATAGTGATGGTCACAAGTAAGTATTTGTGTTATGGATGTGACAACACTGGCTATTACAGAAACATAGTAGCTACCTTTAGCAGCAATCCTTATCTGAGGAGCACATCACATCCTGATAGTTGATTACAGATGATGCAAGTGTCAACAGGTCTGTATCATTTTTTGGGTATATACTCACATTCCACCAGAACCATGAGTTCTGTTGGGCACAGACACCCACTCCCCAAACAGATTCAAGTATCAATAGACTCTGCTGCTACTATCAACATGTTCAAGATATAATCAGATAGTGTAAGCCATCACCTATGAAGCGGATATTACACATGGGCAGCAGTCTTCTACATCTTACACTCCTACTGCAGATGTTACAATGGAATTAAAGATGATATGCAACTTGTTTTATTAACAGTACTGCGCACAACCTTACATACAGTATTTGCAAGCATCTGTTAGGTTGGCAATGAGAGGTTAGGCTACACAAACCTGAAAGTTCAACCAGTGTGTCTTTACTCTCAATATCCACTCTATGTATGTGTGCACATAGCCATTTGGCCCAGTCCTGTAACAAGGGTCACTACACATTTGCATAACATGTACACATGCACAGCTGTTATTGTTTGCAAACAATACTAGAGAGGTGGATATTACATGTCTTATGTGCATGGATAGTTACCTAGCTTTGCTATCATGCTGCTAAACTGTCAGATGAATACAGTTCATATGTATCCTATTATTGAGTATTGTAATTGCCAATAGACATAACTAATGTTTGCATAATATAACAGAAATGCTATGTAAAATGGAATACAGATCTGCCTAGAATACTGTACATTACACAGTTATTGGCACAATATCCCACAATGCAAATAATATTTGCAAAGTAAGCCCACCTTGAACATGTTCATCTCACTAATATACCCATACATTTGTCTACTGTTACAATATATCAACATATACTATCCCCTGTTATAGCACATACTTGTTGGACCAACCCTGACACTGACAGTGGCTGGAAAAGAACTGATGAATTCCAAGCCCATATATATCATTCCTTGTGGTGTATGAGGAGTTTGCCTTGTGACCTACAGCAGTACACACATAGAATACTACAATCATTACTACTGCTCAACAATACATCACTACAAGATAGCTATTTCCACTATATGCATTGATTACACTGTAATTATTACAGAACAGGTACTAC